>NC_137659.1:14817879-15065720 GCF_963422515.1 Blennius ocellaris
CAAGTTACAAATTGCATGAACTGCTGACAGAGTAAAAACATGCTGTGACTCTACTGCTGGAGTAAGTAAGCGGCAAGGCTCGCAGCAACTAAGGAAACCTCCCCAACACGCTTTCTTTCCACTCTTTGTATTCAACTGGACCGCAAGTAATTCAATACACCTCTCCTTGTGCAGGCTCACTCAAATGAAACGCAAAGCGAGTGAACTATATCAAGTGGAGCATTATTTGAACACCACTTACAGTAATATCAGTGTTTGTGAGGGCCGCCTGATGGCGCGCGTGCGTGTGTGTGTGTGTGTGTGTGTGTGTGTGTGTGTGTGTGTGTGTGTGTGTGTGTGTGTGTGTGTGTGTGTGTGTGTGTGTGTGTGTGTGTGTGTGTGTGTGTGTGTGTGTGTGTGTGTGTGTGTGTGTGTGTGTGTGTGTGTGTCTGCGCAAAACATGTGTTAGAGGCAAGTACAAAATGATTTGTAAATCCAAAATATAATCTTGTTCCACACATGGTTCCTTGACCAAACTCAACACCCCAGAGAGAGAGAGAGAGAGAGAGAGAGAGAGAGAGCGAGAGAGAGAGAGAGAGAGAGAGAGAGAGAGAGAGAGAGAGAGAGTGTTTGTGAGAGGGGTTATTTCTCCATAGCAACACACGTGATAACACAAATCTATTTCAGAGCAGCTGTGCAACATAGCACTTAAACACAGCAGATCAAAAGAAGAAAGAAAGAAAAAAAAATAGGGAAAACAGCAATCAATTATTAAAAGAGCTCCATGTTCATACTTACAACCTGTGCGTTGCCGGCTGGAGTCAAAACTGAGAGGTTCCTACGGCTCACACCTCGACATGGACTTTGTTATCGGAGATTTACATCAGTGGCACGCCTTCGTCACATACAAAGGATGTGAGCCGAGATCTGCCCCTTGTCTGACATTTAATTGTTCAGCGGGATGTGTTTACTTTGAAGGTGTTGGCTACCCTCGCATTCTCAAATGCAGAAGGCAGTGGAAACATGGACGGCTAATGAGAGAAAAAACAAACGGAGACCCTGTAAGATCAGCGGAGAGATGACTGATAGAGAAAGTTTAAATCAACATAATGTTTCTCCTGGCAGGGGCCCACTTGTAAATCATATTGCTGTAAGCAAATCTGTCTGCAGTGATTGTTCCAAGCTCCCGTATTCAACTTTACATCAGCGTGATTATGGATCCAACACAAACACCCAACTGATAAGACAAACTGCCTCCTTTTAAAGAGAGCCAGCAGCCCAATTACCTCGGCTTTTTCCTTCATTTAGACAATTAAGACAGCTAAAAAGACACATGTGCTATGTTTGGGCTCACTTTTAGTGAATTGTGCAACTTGAAACTAACCATTGAAAAGAATAAAAAGTGAAACACTAAACACAGATTTTAGTGAATAAAATAAACTGCCAACAAGTTCATTTACTGAAATGTAATTTAAAGCAGGGGGGGGGGGTTCCACTCACAACAACACTAAACTCAACCACGCTAAATCCTCCAGACAGCATCGGAGAGACGTTAAGTTGGTTGCAAGTGCCACTTTGATATATGCTGTGTTGACCTTTCCCAGATCATATGGGGCGATTATACGCATGTTGGACTGCAGTTTGGCAGGAGCTGCACAAAATGCTTTACCGTAATAGCTTTGCTCCACTTTGAAGCCATTCATTCTGCACTGACACGTACACCCTTATGTTCTAAAGGTGGGCCGACACTCGTACACACACACACACACACGCGCACACACACACACACACACACACACACACACACACACACACACACACACACACACACACACACACACACACACACACACACACACACACACACACACACACACACACACACACACACACACACCAAGCTACTGCAAAGCTGCTTAGAGGCCTGTTGCACAAACGATGTGACAGGTTGCAGAGATAGACGGCACATTTATTCTTCTTTTAACCAAAGATATGCTTTCTACATTTGCCATGAGCTTAATGTTCCATATATTAGGACTATTTCTAAGATGTAATATGATTTAGGTTATTCACAAGATCATTTTTCAGTTCGATTGTTTGATTCGGACTTGATGTCGTTTGTATTTGTCTTAAGTTACAAATATAATTGGGGATTTATTTATTGGATAAAGAACAAAAAAAAACAACCAACGACATAAGTTTTCTAAACACAATGACTTAGTTTCATAGCACATTTTCCTCACTGTGTAAAACCCCGGTTTGATCCCAGCCTCGAAGTTTTTCTGCGTGCGCACGTGCCAGCTTGGATCAGTTCTACTGCCACATGGCCCTAAGTTACATTATTCATTATAATAACTGTTGAACAATTTATAACGAAGCTGAAACTTATTGAAAATGTAACTACATAGCCCACCGTAAATCACCATAAATTTCACTTCAAATCAAAACATGCCAAATGGTAAAGATAGCAGTTGCCACTCATTTCTTGTCTCTCCATTTATGTTTTGCGCGTACTTTCCTCAGTTTCAAAGTTAAGATTTTGGCATCGAATCTGCCAGTGTGTAATGTGATTCATCACAGACACGACGTCTGTGTATCCTCAAAAATCTGCCTTGTTAAACGGGAGCAAATCCACCAGTGTTTATGTACTACAGTGTCCCTGCAGGGGATATCACCATAGCAGTAAGTGGCAGGCATTAGAGTACTTACACAGCCTACCACAATAGAGGCAGCAATGCACCTTTCAAAGCACAATGTTATTGAGGCAGGACACAATATCGTACTACCTGCCATCAGTTCAGTGGGCTAGCTATTGAGTTGCAGGGCGTGCTGTGGGATACTGTAATCGTATACACTTTATCAGGCTTGTTCTGTCACAAGTGTTTTGTTTAAGGGATTTCAAACGGGAGCGGGGGTAGGGGCTGTCTCATTAAAGGCGAGTCAATAAGATGTAACCACGATCCCACAAATATCCATGAATAGATAAGCATGTCTCGCCGTATCAGAATACTTGGCACAGTCAGAACTGAGCAAGTGAAGCACGTTTGATACTCAGGCAGTGTGTCACGGGAGGACTTCTAAGATTTTTTTCCTCTCTTCAGATTTCCAGTTTCTTGTTTGAAACATCTTTATGTAATAGTTGTGATAAATAAATGTCTTGGTCATAGTGCCAACTGCATGCTGAAAAGCTGCTACACAAAGGAAAGCCAGTAACTCCATTTTGTTCATGTGTAAGAGTTTGTCATCATAATCCTGCTTGAAATTCAGAAGCTGTTTGTCCGCATCACTGATATGGTGCTGCGGCCTGACATCTCAACACCATTTTCCAGTCTTTCATTTCAATTTAACCATCAGATCACCTTGGAAAAGACACAATAGAAAACTTCCATTAATTCGTAAAGCTTGTCAAAAGTTCCCACTGCTCTAAACAGTATGTCTTGTGACTATTTTCCAGTTTATCTGAGGCTCTTCATAATGACATATAACACTGCAATTATGACCACATGGGCTGTAATGTCTGAGATAACAGGATGACATATTCCTAACAGGCTGCATGCTTTCTTTGATTTTTAAACTCGCCAAAGCAAAAGTTGACTCAATATATGCGGCAAATAATAATAAATGTAGACCCTGAAAATGATAAATTTATCCTTTCATTTGGTATAAATGCATCTGTAAGTTTGCACAATAGTTGAATCTTTGTTTGAGTCATTTCTACAACCCCTTTGGAACCAAACCTGTCGAAACAGGCTTTGAGTTACAAAAAGAGAAAAGAAAGATTTATTATCTTTGTGTCATTTTGATGTTTTGCTGGGGCTCCAAAATTGTGCCAAGTTCAGAACGGACATGTCAAGGTGGTTCGACGTGTCACCTTTTACTCCGAGTGCCAGCTCAGCCACTTGAAAACAGTGGTGGCATGTTAAAAAGGAGCCCGGTGCCCTTGTTGAGATGCTGCACCTTCATCAGTGCCTTTCGTTCTTTTCTTATTTCCTCATCCGGTGATATAAAAACTTCACCTTGACTGCACAGGGAGCGAAACACGGAGGGAGAGGGAAACAATAACAATGGCAATGAAACAAAGCATCCCGAGAAATATTCAAAACACAGCTTTCACACACAAAATAAACATCTGTTCAAATGCCCGTCTGTCCATTGGTATGAGTAATAATTAGCTGTGTTTCACTAAACAGATTCTTCGTAGGGGATAGCTGGTGGTCTTGTGATGTTTTGTTTTTTTCTGCATTTGACTCTGTATTTTTACCATATCTCTTTAAGACTCCAATTATACTGAAACAATTTACTCTCCACCCTTAAGTAGAATGTGAACCAATCACCTCTAAAAAGACAGAACAAAATGTACATGGTGAGTTCAGTCACACTTTCTTATGTCACGTATTGCCAGTAAAGATACAGTGGAGCTCATTGGGTTGAGAAGGAAAGCAGACTGCTTATCATTTCCCCCAGTAGAGATTTTTTTTCTTCCTTTGTTTTTCTCTTTTAACACATGCTGACACATGCACACCTCTCCACCTGTCATCACACCTATGATTCAATTTTGTACAGGGCGGGATCTACTCATTTACCCCTGATAAGAATACATCACAAGAATGTTCAGTTGGAGTTCCTTTCGTCAAATGAAAAAAAAAAAAAAAAACATTGTGAGGTTTTTACTGTCACTTAAAGGCTGGTCATGTTGTGTGTATGCTATGGTGGAGTGTCTCCTGTTAGCAGGGAAAGGGCATCCTTCCAAGCGCAGCATGCAACACACAACTGTATGAAGTGACTTTGATGAGTGGGGGTGCTCACACTGCCAGGTACAGGCCTCATCATATGATGAGGCGCTGTGTCTCTTGTCTGGAAGGCAAAATATTAAAAATTCCCCCGCTCAGATACCCCTCTGTTCTGTGGAAGCAACAAACGCTCCTTCTCTAATTCAGTCTCCGTGCAGCGTCATTAGAAGACGTTCAGTGGGAGCACCTGAAACAACACTGCAACATGGAACAGGTGTGTGTGCGCGCGTGTGAGCGTGCGTGCGTATGTCTTCACCGTCGCGAGGTTTTTTTTCTCGCCCCCCCCCCCCCCCCTTTTTTTTTTTCTTCCTGTTATGCATGCGCTGCATGCGCGTGCGATCAAATGATACAAACACCAGGTTAGATAAGAAATATCAATGACTGGGCTTACATGCACAATGATGGTTCCATCGTTGCGTTTTGGCAAAGCTACCACCAAAACACTGAATGACGACTCAAATACCCTCTCCTTTACATACACACGCGCGCGCGCGCATAAGCAAAGAAAAAAAAATAAAAGCTCTATGAAAAATCATATGACAGGCGTGGTCATTGAGTAAAAATGTTAAGGCCAGTTTGTGGGTGTCAGTGGAGACTAATCACGTGAGGAAAATATGTGGAAAAATATACCTTATGGGGGTCGATGCGTATCCTCTCCTCTGCTTTATGCGGGCTCTCGGGCCACAGGTGATAGCTGGAGCCGTAGTTGGGGCTGTCTTTGCTGCTGTTGCTGCCAGTCGCAGACGAGTTCCCCACGTATGCCTGTTGTGTTAGACGGAAGTCGTGGCGTTGTGGCTGCGCCTGGTCGCCTGGCGCGGCGATCCTCCCAGACTTATTGCGGTCTTGTTCACAGTGCTGCGGACGCTGGGGACAGAGCCCCGGTGCGCCTTGCTGCTGCTGCTGCTGCTGCTGCTGCCGCTGCTGCTGCAGCTGCTCTTGCTGTTGCTGTTGCAGCAGTGGAGCCTGGTGAGTCCTACATAGCTCTCCTGAGCCGCTGGCGCAGTAGTTGATAGGCAAGCTGCTCCCCACCAGGAGCTGTTGCTGCGCCCGTAATTGAGGGATCTGTTGCTGCTGCTGCTGCTGCTGCTCCTGCTGCAGGTCCTGAGTCTGAGACTCGAATATTCTCCTAGCCTCGGTTGACTCACATACATTTAAAGAGCGCCCTTTCTGAGAGTTTGCACGGATTCCTTCAGGGGAGGGGTCCCTCTGTTGGAGTCTTAAATGACAGTGTTGCTGCTGCTGCTGCTGCTGCTGCTGTTGCTGCTGCTGCTGCTGCTGCTGCAACAACTGCCTGTGGTCTCGGTGCCCTCCTGCTCCTCCTCCTCCCCTGCAGCGTTCCACGATGCTCGCCTGTTGGTAATTTTTGTCGCTACTCCGGAGGCGATTTTCCCTTTTCGACTCCCGGGAGAAGAGCAGAGAGGAGGACGGTGCTGGCGGCGGTGGTATAGGCGGTGGGTAAGGTGGGGAGGGCTGTGGTGGGAGACGGTCGACAGGATGGGGCTGATTTTGAGAAAGGCTCGCCTCCTGCTCAGAAAAACTGCAGTGGCAGCTCGGAAAAACGGGCTGTTTCTCTGATTGCGGCGGCGGCGGCGGCGGCGGCTGCTGCTGCTGGTGAGAGCCGGCCGGGGCCCAGGGATCCTGCTGCAGGTGCGCCGGCTGCCCGGCGCCGGGTTCAGCACCCCGGTGTGAAGGTCGCTGGGTGGTGTCGTAGCTCGCCAGAGGCAGAGGGTCGCCGCTGCGAACAGGTCTCCGCGAGGGCTGGCTCACACAGGGTAGCTCCTGGAGGCTCTGGCGGTGAGCGGCGGTGGTCGGAGTGCGGTCTCGGTGGTGAGAAGAGGGCGGGGGCGGCAGGCTGAAAACAGGAGCGACTTGCTCTCGGCTCTGCTTGCTGCTCGCTTGCTTGTCGTCGGGGCTCTGGTGCTGATGGACAGCTCCCGCGTACCGATGCCGCATCCCCCTGATCGCCGCGTCTCGCTGTGGTTGCTCCTTTGCCGTGCAGAGCTCCGACACCCGTTCATTGCGATCAGTCCCAGCAGAATAGGACCGACTTGTATCATTGGTAGGTTTGACCAGGACCTGCCTTAAAACGTCACTGTGCAGCCAAAACACCGCCTTCGACTCAATATCGGTCCATT
This sequence comes from Blennius ocellaris, assembly GCF_963422515.1. Lineage (NCBI taxonomy): Eukaryota > Metazoa > Chordata > Actinopteri > Blenniiformes > Blenniidae > Blennius > Blennius ocellaris. Next base: position 14,824,784 of record NC_137659.1, read on the forward strand.
GCCTGCCATGCGCACAGGTTGCAGCGGATCGATCGATCCTTCAGGGTGTTGGGATTACACGAGATGCAGGAAGGTGTTTCAGTCTTGCGCACATGGTCGATTATCTTAATCCACTGCGGACCTAATACATCCAGATTGCCGATGTTGCCATAACCACCCTGCATAATCAGAAATCACTTTTACTGCTACGTCACCTCAACAGATCCCCTGGCCTGTCAAACATGAGGCTGCTGCGCCCAAACACATTCTCACTATGCTCCAAGGCCGACTCTGAATGAGTACTTTTCTCTCTTGTTGAAAAGCCACAAAGTGTCAGCACTTAAAGAGCCACAGGAGGAAGAATTAAAAAAAAAAAAAAAAAACTTACAAAAAAAAACCTCTATTTGCAAGACACCCCTCCACTTGTTGACCCGCAGCAGCCATGCAATCTAAAGGACTGCAAGGATTACCTCGTGACACGCAGCTAAAGCCTTGCAGTATCAGGTATTTAATAATTGATATGCCTCTTTTTGTATTACCAGGCAGAAATATTTTTGAAAAGCTGCTGCATGCAGTGTGCGCTCGACGCGCAGCCTGCTGTGAGAGATCCGCTGCCTGCCGCTGCTGCATCTCTCTGGGTAAAATGGTGAAGGCTTTACTGCCATAGCAGCCTGGAAGCAGGGCTCGACGGAGACAGAGAGAGACTGGAAGCGGGGAGGGAGCGAAGACGCACATTATCAAAATAGATCAAGTCAAGTAGCCAGAGGATGGACAGCTGTCCATCAAATACTGCTCCAGTAGTGAATAATATCCATCCTTCATTATTAAAGCGTCATTACATGCGTGTAATAATTGAAAAGTTGGAATAAATGTACTTTAGAATCCTCAATGAAAGATGACTATATGCCCATATAATCAAATAAATGCTTTTAGAAGTTTTCTTGTCAAAGGTAGTGATGGAAAGTAAGGATTTCAGTATATAAACACCATAATAGCTAATGGATAAAGGCGTCACACGATTTAATATGGGAGAAAAAACAATAAATGCTCAAGCATGACATACGAGTTTGCAAGGAAGCGTTTCAATACAGTTGGCCACCATTCAAAAACCGACACAAACCATGAAAGAAAGAAAGAAAGAAAGTTTGCATCCCCATTATAACTCAAAGCTTCTAGAGAGTGGATTTGTGACCCATACTTGATGTTCTTATCAAGACTTTTACATACTCTTAAAATTCACTAAAGAGATATAGGGTTTGAAAAAAAAAAGGCACAAGGAACACAAACAGAAAATTTGAGCACACGGTGCAGAAGTTGGAACTTAGCCGAAGAGACAGGAGGGAAAAGAGATGAAGGAGGGCGCCAACTTTTACATCATACATCAGCCATTCTTAATAAGTAATAATCCTTCCTTAAAGCTGGCTCAGCCTTTTGGACTTTTGATGGGTCTGAAGACTGCAGTGGTGGCGCACTTTACCTATTCCCTGGAAGAAAACGGAGGTATGCTGTTTAATAGTGATGTGAAGTACTGCAGGAATTTGGAGTCGAGCTCCAGCCAAGGCTGCATTAGAAACCTGATCATTTTCATTAAGTAATTGGTTGCTGTGACCTGTGTGAGTTCCTTGGCAAGATGGAGTTTCATTTGCTAGTTTGGGAAGCAATGTTACTGCTTCCACATGAATAATTAAATCAAACTTTACAACTCCTGGACACACACAAACACTTATACACCAACTCACCATCTTTGCCAAAGCCCACATTTTCTCACTGTTTTGCTTTTTTCCTCCCTCCCCCCCTCTCCCCTTCTCTTGGTGAGTCCGTCTATGCGACTGTAAAAAGCATATTGTGTGTTACAGTTCCTTTGTTTCTGTTAGAGGGAGATGCAGCGGAAGATCTGTGACACTAAAATGGTAGAGGAGGAAACATGGAGGAGGCCAATGGCTGCAGCATGTAACGTAGGAAGTAGATAAGAAGCCTGTAATTACAGAGAAAGAGAGGAACCAGAGAAAGAGAGGAACCAGGGAGAAGAAGAGAGACGTGTGTGTGTGTGTGTGTGTGTGTGTGTGTGTGTGTGTGTGTGTGTGTGTGGGTGTGCGTGTGTGCGTGCGTGCGTGCGTGCGTGCGTGTGTGTGTGCAAAAGAAAGAAAGAAAGACAGAAAAGAAAAATAATACCACACACTAATACACTAAGACGTATATGTGTGCATGCGTGTAAGAGAAACCAGATGTTGAGAGAGGGAGAGATGCAGGTGCACCATCACAGACTAGATCAAACGAGTTCAACTGAAAAGAGGAGGAAAACAGGAAATGTGTTGTATTGTAAAATAATCTCACACACATGCAGATATCAATATATAATATTAACACCACAGCGTCTACACTGATAGGAAAGTTGTGAATGTCCTTACAGTTTACGATCTTCATATGGTCTTCATATGGTATTGTTATTGGTCTCGACTGTCTATTGGGTAAAATATCCACTGATGAATATTAATGTGAGCAGTTTTACCTTCACAACATGTAAATTGACTGGAGCGATTTCAGACTGGAGGTTTGGCACGACTCGATCACTTGACCGAACATAAGTGGCTGTATGGGGTTTATAACCAGAGTCCATGTCTATGTTGGGCTGTTTCCCGGACAGCCGGACTGCTATGATTTCTCTCGTTTGGTCCCCTAAAATTAAATTACAGTAATATCAGTTTTATCTGATCATGATATCCACCCATGGCTGCGAAATTATCAAAAACATTTTTAAAAGCTAACATTTTCTTTAATATCTGACTTTGTGTTGCCATTTTTTTCTTCGTCTTGTGGTCACTTTTTCTGGATAATTATACATATTTGGTGTGTTATTGGCCTCTGTATTGGTTGTTTTGTGCCAACCTCTCATCAGTTTGTGTGTATTTTTTTGTAAGTTACGATTTTCCTGGTAGTTTTGTGGCTACTTGTGGTAATCTTGTGTCCCCTTTAGTGTTTACATTTCAGTGAGCAATCTGAAAATTTCCTCCCATCCAGTATACTATTGTAACTTTCTTATTTCTTGTAGCTAATACAAGTTCCCAAAATAACTCGCTTGTCACTATGAACATAGGCTTTCTTTTTGTTGTGATTGTTCAACACAGTTTCACTTGTTTGCTCAACTTGGATCACATATCAAACACTACAACTCGCATTATTTGTTCGGTGTCTCCGCTCATTTTGATTGCAGGATCATCACAGTTGTTGTGTCAGCACCATGTGTACCAAAGACATATAAGAGTTTCTCATTCGTAAAATTGTTTTAAAGCAGGACTTCCATTCAACTTTTTAAATGTCATAGAGACAAATCCCAATCTGTCAGCAGAGTGATATAAAATCTGTTTTTAAACTGGCTCATCGTCAGCACTAACTATCTAACTAACTCACTCACTCATTCACTCACTCACTCACTCACTCACTCACTCACTCACTCACTCACTCACTCACTCACTCACTCACTCACTCACTCACTCACTCACTCACAATACTTCTAACGTTATTGAGAAATAAGAGGATTTCCTGGAGATGTTATTTCAGACATTAAAGGGTTAAAGCAATGTTTGAGTAATCAAGTGATATTAGGCAAGATATGACTTTTTAATATCTGCAGGAAATCCAACTGCTATTCCAAAAATAGAAGCAAAAAGTTCTGCGTAAAAAGCAAAAATATTTTGCAATGCTCACTCTGGTTAAGATTCTACACTTTGTTTGTCCCTTTATCATGACAGTTGCATCTAAGGCAGCCATCTTGAATTGTTTGGGGGTTTTTTGTTTTTTTTTCAATGCACTGCGTGTCACTGCTACGACCGTCATCTCTGTCGACAGCAACTGAGTGGACTGAACACCTCTGGAGGACTGAGAGTGTGGTGCAGTAGAAACAGCAGCAGGCCCAGACACAGTGCAGTGACCAGTGAATAATGCAACGCACATTCATTTGGACTGCTGCGGATGGCCTGTGTAAACGCTGATGTGCTCCACACATGATGAACTACCTGCGATCCGGCGGATAAGAGATGAGTCGTGACTCATCCCGGTCCGCGGCATCATTGCGCGCTCAGCGCAGCCAGTGTGAGATGATACCAAGGAGCAGGCTTGAGACAACGTGTCTGGGAGATACAGTCTGCCAGCCGCAGCAGTGGCAGCGGCAGCAGGGCGCTGTGCCCGACGGTGGAATTTATCTCCGACAGCTAAGATCATTAGTTAGATTTGCTCCAGCGCTCAAATGACTAAGCAGCTTCGCCATCATTCAGGAGACGGCAGGTATGGCGAGAGTCGCCGTTAAATATCGGCTGACATGTTTGCATCCCACTGTCCCATAAATGGTGGAAAGTCCCGCAAGGCGGACAACTGTGATGAATTGTTTTCTATTACGGCCTCAAACAAAGCCAAGGCCCGAGGAATGATAAAGCGCTCCATGCAAGCGGCAGCCGTAATGCACCGACACACCAGGTAACATTTGAGATGAGATGAGGTCCCATTTAAAGGAATGGAATGAGGGGGACACTCAAGAAGTATCCTTGGTAATCCTCGTGCACGGCCGTAAGCTTGGAGGAGCAGAGGGCTGAGTGTTCTCATCCATCTCTGAGGATGAGAAAGAGGGCAAATCGACACCTCGGTCCACACAAAAACAGCCCCAACAAGCACAGACACCACCGCCGCGTTGTTGTGGTTGTTGTCTCCTCTGCCCACTCAAGAGAGGCCAATCACTGCACACTTCTATTAATTTACTGCAGAATTAGATTTTGCAACGGTTTTTAATTATGAGATTATGAATGACAACACAAGGAAATTCATCACTGTCAGCTTGCAATTAATTCCGCGAGAATAATAAAAATATTGAGCAAGACGACAACAGGATAAACACGTCACCATGACCACGGGACACCTTAACTCATTTATCCCCATCTGAGATGTTTTCTGATCAGGTTTAAAGCATTAATGTCATGCTGTTTCCTGTCTCTAATAAAGGTGTGGCACGGTGCTACGCCAAGAGACAGAAGGGGCTCTGGGTTTTTTGTCTGAAGCTGGTTCGGCATGACGTCTTCGTGATTCCAGACGGCAAACACCCACCCCGTTTTGTCTGGCACAGCCACAGAAGAAGCACTGGACCATCAACCTCCCCTTCACGGAGCACAACATCCTCGCTGTGTTAAATGGAGGAGTTGATGATGAGGGGAAGTAAAGAGAATAAAGAGCAGAAGGAAAAAAAGGACATGGTCCATTTATAATGCAGTTTGGCATGTGCATGCATGTGGTAGAGGTGCTGTGCATGTGTGCCTCTGCGTGTATAAGTGTGAAGATGCTGCTTTGTTGTGTGTGTGTGTGTGTGTGTGTGTGTGTGTGTGTGTGTGTGTGTGTGTGTGTGTGTGTGTGTGTGTGTGTGTGTGTGTGTGTGTGTGTGTGTGTGTGTGTGTGTGTGTGTGTGTGTGTGTGTGTGTGTGTTGGTGAGTGCACGTGCACACTGATGCACGACTGTGTGGGCGGACGGGACCACAGCGTCTGACGAGAGCGCCTTACTTTGTCCAGTTGTAAAAATATGGTGATGAGAGACAGAGCGGAGAAAGCTCATCACCGATGCAAAGGTTCAAAGACTTAGTCCCCCGTCTCATCATCAGAGTAGCAAACACAAAGGAAGTGACCATCTGACCCCCCCCCCCCACACCATATTCACTACCAGCACGCACAAGCTGTACACTGGTCTCGGATATACACATTTCATGAAACCTCTTTTAAAAACTGTTTCAAGAGGAACACAAAGGTAAATGTCTTCCACATTTAAATTGGTTACCTCATAATATCAGCATGAAGAGAGGAAGATGTATGAAACACACTGGGAGCCCTGCAGAATCAGAGCAATCTGTAGGGAATACCCTCTCCCGCTCCTCTTAGAACACCAGTCATACAGGAATCCTCACTTTCTGTCTCTCTGTTGCAGTTTTATATATATATATATATATATATATATATATATATATATATATATATATATATATATATATATATATATATATATATATATATATATATATATATATATATATATATATATATATATATATATATATATATATAATTTCAGCAAAAAAATAAACAAAAATGCATTTAATAAAAAATGCATGATTTTAGACTTGCATCTGTGAGCTGAGGATTAAAAGCTGCAGATATGGGAGCCTGGAATTGCAGTTTCACGCTGCAATCTTTTCTGTTTTTTTCTGGACCAAGAAGATGCAAGGAAAGGGAACGAGGAAAGGTGCGAAGGGAAATGACATACCTGTCGTCTGATGGAGGTTGCACGGGCTCCGTGTTTGCGGAAGACACGTCCACGATTATCACAAATGACAGGAGGAAAATCAATAGTCTCCTGCTAAGACTCGGGGCTCTCCCAGTCATGCCAGCCTTCTGTCGCTTGTAGCTGGGAATAACGGAGAATAGTCGCTCTGAAAATTTGCAAGCACATGCTCAGTTTATTGTTAGAGCCACTGGAGGCTTCCTCCTCTTTCTACAGTTTTATTTTTTATCCAACTGAAATGTCAGTTTCCTCATTGTTATTATTATTATTATTATTATTATTATTATTATTATTATTATTATTATTATTATTATTATTGTTGTTGTTGTTATTGTTATTTTAAATCATCAGTAGAACCGAATCCCAACCCCCGAAGCCGTAAAATTAATGATAAGACAGGCGTTTAATACAATTTAGAAGGGGATCGATATAATTTCGACTTTTATCAATACAAGGCGATAAAGTAAAATGTGACACGGTGTGGATCTTCTGGAAAAGAGAACGCTGGTGGGAGCTGTGACAAATCAAGAATAGCACCGGAGGGTTTGGGGGGTTTTATGACCTTGTGAGAGCTGAACCACCCCCCCCCCCCCCCCCCCCCCCCCCCCCCCTCTTCTTCCCCCTCCTCCTCCTCCTCCTGAACTGATGCGGGGATTCCTGGTGCTATTTTTAGCCCTGGTCGTGGAGAGCTGTGCGTGGGTGGAGGAGAGAGAGAGGCAGAGGGAGGAGAGGAAGAGGAGCAGCGAGTTGGATGAAGGATGAAGGGATGGAAGAGAGAGGAGGAGAAGGTGGTGGGCATGGGAGGAGGAGTTGGGTTTGGGGTGGTGGGGGGGGGGGGGGGGGGGGGGGGGGGGTGTTCCCATGCGGACTTCAACTGCGGCAGCACCGCACACACAAAGCCCCCCCGCAGCGAGGGCTTTGAATCGTGACCAGACAGCCAGGAAAAACAGAGAAGGGAGCGTCGTGTCATTCAAACAGGACGGTACTGCTTTCTTTGATTCAGTGCATTTCCCCCCGACTATTTATTTATTTATTTATTTATTTATTTATTTATTTATTTATTTATTTATTTCCCAGATGATTGAAGCCATGGATGAGAAGAGAAATCCTGCTATATTCATGATATCCACACCCACTATCAGTGCATATCTCAGCATTGTCATTATTGTAGTTATATTATGAGAATTTAATGAGAGTCGCTTCTGGTGGATGGAGGTGGGTGTGTCTCGTGTTTAAACATAATTTTCCCCATACATTTTTTTTTAGAAAGAAACAAATATTTCAGTTTGTTTTTTTTGTTTTTTTTTTATAATCTCTTTATTATAGTGGATCATGTTTGGACTGAGGCGTGAGTTGCGGTTTTTCCTCGACATTATTATTGCACACCGGTGATAATAAACCGAGCACTTCCATTTCTTTACATGTACCCAGCAAATAAGTCACACAATTAGCCGCACAGACTGGAATCAGAAGGGGGGAAGTGGAGGGGCGCGTTGGCATATGGAGAGAGGGCTTTATTATTTATCACCAGCGGGTTATTTTTAGCCAGAGCTGCGCCGTGCTGGCGGTGAGGGTTTCCGGGCACATAGATGGCAGGTTTCCCCGTCACCTGCGGGTCACACGGCGGGGGGAGACCCGGGCTTGAGCTTCCGCATAACCCGGTCTCACAGCAAGATTTTTTTTTTTTTTTTTTTTTAAGAACAAAAAAAAATAATAAAAGAAGACGAAGAAAAGAAAAGAATGGGGGTGTTGGAAAGTGAAGGCATGAGAAAGGATTCCTCTGGCTGGTTGCATTATTCAGTAAGCCACTTAATCTAAGACGTATAATTACTGGCAGAAATGGGAGCAGGCAGGGCTGCAGCATGGGGGAGCCTGCCGACTGTAGAGAGCCAATGTGTAAAATGAAATTTCATTTATTATACTTGCACAACTCAGCTGTGATGTATAACAGGCAAAACACTGTGGCTATTTTTTCAAGACTTACAGGACCCGTTTAAACATTTTCAAGGGTCATGTTTACTCTGCTTGGCACAGCTATAGATAATTGTGTGTTCATGCAGGTTGGAATTTGGGAAAATACCCGTTAGAGGTTCCCAACTGTGACCATTAAAAACAACAACAACAATAATAACAACAACAGGGGGGTAAAATAAAGCTGAGGTGCCTATGAGTATGGAACAATAAAAAAAAAAAGGCTTATTGGTGGACAAAGCAATTCCATTTCTTAACCTTCATCCAAACCGCTGCTGTGTTGCATGAAGTCAAACCTGGTTCTCAGAGCTCAACAAATCTTTTCACTTCCCTAGTGACAATCTGCCTCCAAATGCCTTTCCCCCCCACTTTACAGTTATTCATCAAAGCATCGTAATTATCAGACTTCTACTCACTGCTTGTTGTCTGGTGTTTTTCATCAACAAGTATATCATCAGTCGCTTGATTATGTTTGAATACTTTCATTATTTCTATACCTACAATTATACAGTATATGTCTGGAGTCAGATTCATTTTCAGTCTAGTGATGGGATCATTTAAAAGCTTAATCAATACGACCATTATATTGTTAATACATTTGCTTTAAGATCCATCCTCCATTTCGTTCCATCTAACTCTGGGGCTGGAGCTGACCCTACCAGGCAGGACACTTCCTGGACAGGTCATATCATGGCAAGCACAGAGAGACAATCACACCCACTATCATTCACAATTACAGGTAATTTAGAGTCACCATTTGGCCTCAGACACATGACTCGAAGCCTCTATTAGGCGAGGGTGCTAACTACTACACCACTGTGCAACCTCACGCTTCAAGATCACTGCTTTGAATTTGTTCTTGGTCAGAAATAATTGTTATTAGCTGTGGTGTCAAAGTAGCAGCTTTTCTTAGATATGAACACACCACATTCCATTGAGGCAATTAGCCTTTCTAAATTCTTGGTAGCAGCAACATCCCGGAAAGAGGAAATGATCGAGTTATCACTACAATACAATGACAATTTAGACCGGTGTCGCTGTGAAAAAATATAGCTGTGAAGACCTTCAAAAAAATCCTCTTAATGGTGACGTTTGATCAACTAAAGAGCTAAGTGGAGTGAAGGAACAAGGGCAGGCAAGAAATAAAACAAAAGATATGAAGTGAAAACACAAAAACAGAGAACAATGGAGGTAGTGCGTAAAAACAGGCTTGTGTGATTGAGGAGGAGGCAAGGGAGTAAGGAGGGGTGGGGGGGTGAAGGAGACAGAGTGCATTAGAAATGATTGGAGTGGAGCGATAGAGAGAGCGTAGCGGATGGGGGTAAATTCAGATGTTCTGAGCGATAACTCTGCCATGTGTCGTAATGAAGAAAAAAAAAATACAAATACTATCCGGCTGCTGGAAAATGCCAGATCTCTCCTTTCCAACCTTTCCCACTCTCCTTCTCTCCTTGTTGGGTAGCAAAAGCCACTTTGTGTCCTCTTGAAGGGCCCCAAACAGAAGAGGGAATTACCATCTCCTTACTGCCCAAGTGTCCTCAAGCCACGGAGCGACAGAGGGTCTTTCCCTCCTCCCTGCTGGACTGTCTGCCCTCCGCCTACCCTCTCTCCATTTCTGCCACCGTCTGTCTGAGTGGCGTGTGTGTGTGTGTGTGTGTGTGTGTGTGTGTGTGTGTGTGTGTGTGTGTGTGTGTGTGTGTGTGTGTGCGTGTGTGTGTGTGTGTGTGTGTGTGTGCGTGTGTGTGTGTGTGTGTGTGTGTGTCAGTGTTTCAGCCATTTTCTCTCCAGCTGTTTATCCTGCCTATGTATTATTTGTCTTCCCTGTGTATCTCCGTATCACTGGTCCAGCCCCCCCCCCCAATCCCCCCCCTTCAGCCTCCCTCCCCCTTCATGTCTGTCTGCCTGTCGACGCCTCTGTCTGTTTCACTAACCTCCATTTTGCTGGACGTCTTCACTGTCCACTGCCTGCTGCATGGTGGGCCGCCCGTCTGCTCCCCGTGCCTCTTTGCTTGTGTTTCAGAAACAAAACAAAAGTGTTGAAAGGAATCCTCTGCCCCGTCCAGAAGCAACACGCCTTCCTGAGGCGCATGCCTTCACAGCAAACGTATAGCCGGAGTGATGTGATTGGGCACATTTGAGAAACCAAGGCCAATTTTAAAAAGGAGCTATGGGAGAAGCTGAGCAATGCTCCAACACAATTCTGATTAAGAAATTAAATCAGCTTAAGCATATAGAGACCGTTCATGTGACGATTTAACAATGTACTATAAAGTTGATGCTTGAAATGCAGCTGAAAACCAAACCTTGCGTTCATAATCTTTGGGTACGGTGAAATATCAGCTATTAGTAGTATTGTTTTAACCTTCAAAGCACACTGTGACATTTAACATGATACTCCCTGCCATTTAGGCCACAGAGCTTTTCCAACACAAAAACCGCCTTGCTGATGTGGTGGCTACTGTGGCTCACCTTTGCAAAAGTGGAAACTAAATTTACTCATTGATTTTTGCCTTCTTGTCAGTGAAAAATATCCTTTTTGATTCAGGGATGTTTTGGTAATTTGGTTAGCTGATCCCCATAATTCAAAAGGGTAATGGCATAACTTGATCACATCAGTGGGGGGGGGGGGGGATCTTACATCTTACCACACTTAAGCAAATATTAGCAGCTCAATTATAAAGTAAATCATACTTATTGATATATAAAGCCTAACTGTAGACAATATTTCTGCGCTGTCACTAATGGGAGGCCAATCTGTCATGATCACAACTCTGGGACCATGTGTGAAAAGTGGAATCTTTCAGAAAACTCTTACAGTATTATTATTAGTGCACTAAATGTCCAACCATACAAGAGTCTCCAGAGTGTCACACAAGTGTAACGTGAGCTTTTTTATGATTCCAAGAACAACCAGTGATTTTAGAAAATGTCTTGATCACGTTGCCGTTGATTATCTTTGATGATTCTACAGCCAGAACATATGAATAATGTCAATTGACTTAAAGGCTTAATTCTTTAAATCTGCTTTGAATTGATTTACTGTTTTTCGGGAAGCAAAATGACGAGCCACTCCATCATCAACAACTTTTTAAGTTAAAGGTCAGATGCTAAAAGGAACGTCCTGCAGCACAGGAAAAAAAGGCTCATTGCAGGCACATGGATACGTCTGTGGTTCTGTGTGATACAAGAGTTCCTTCCTGCTGTACTTTGGCCTCCGTGCTGTTTGTTGCCAACGGGCCAGACAGATGTGCTCGCTATCCATCAGCCCACAACATCGTCCATGTGTCACTAACTGTCTATTTCCCTGTGGTGCTACCTCTCTTTAAAATGTGTCACTTTATTGTTCTGATTTCTCCCTCTACTCCAGGGAGAGGAATATGATTTCACAGAACATTAAGTGGATGGGATCTAAGGGAATAGTGGAGAGACGGGGGACTCTGGTGGTATCGTGACGGTGGTGGAGAGTGACCGTGAACCGGCCTAATTAAGTCCTCTTTCCGTCGCTTTCCTTTTTTTTTTTCCCTGCTTCCTCTACGCCGCCCCCAACCTCGGGCTCTCCGATAGGTTGGTGACTTTCACTGTGTAGTGTGAAGGGCAAAGGAGCACTTCTCCAGACGTAATCCGCCCGACTTTGGGAGAGAAAGGATTAGTTGAGCAGTGAGGAGCAGTGGTACATGTTAGAAGAGGAGGTCCAGTTTCTAATTTGAACTGTGCCGTCAATAAGGATGCAGGGAGATTCTCCAACATGGACAGCCATCGGACTTTTGAAATATCGGTGGGATGAAATCGGGGTCAAGCGGTGAAGCTCTAAGTTGTGCTGCAAGCGGCCACCTGAAACGCCGCTGTCACTCTCCTCAGCTCAAGACCAAGGCTTCTTTTCAAGGCGTCATTTGATCCTAATAACTGTGGCCCACACTGAGAATTTTTTTTTTTTTTAGCATGTTGGGCATGAAAGCGCATGATCTCCTGCTTCTGCTGAGGCAAAGAGGAAGACCATCGGAAGTTATGAAGGTGTGAAGGCCCCAGGTACAAAACACATGCCGTAAAAGCACAATTCAAATGACAAATGATTGCAACAGGCAGAGGGAGGGAGGGAGGGAGGGAGCGCCTGCTTTGGAAGCAGGGAGGGAGACCTACAGCCTCAACGCATGCATCCTCCTGCACGTCGGTGGCGAGGTTTGGGCAAGCGCAACGTGATTGATAGTCGTGCCAAGGCAGCATCTCGTCAGGGGCGCCGTGCACAAGGGTGCCGAGCAGAGCAATGATGGACGAGCCTGTAGACCCTACATAAAAATCGAACGCGGCATATATAACACATTCCCAGCTCCCTTTCTTAACCTGTAATGTATAGTGATAGAAATTTGTTTCGCAGTCCATTGCTGCAGACAGTGATGGATGCCGAAGAGAAAGAGTGAGAAAAAGGAAGAGGAGAGCCAGGATGTGAGGGGATGGGAGTGAACCTGGTGTGTGTGTGTGTGTGTGTGTGTGTGTGTGTGTGTGTGTGTGTGTGTGTGTGTGTGTGTGTGTGTGTGTGTGTGTGTGTGTGTGTGTGTGTGTGTGTGCGTGTGTGTGTGTGTGTGTGTGTGTGTGTGTGTGCGTGCGCGCGCGCACGTTGGGGAACAATATGGCATCAGTACCTTGGTTCAACTGATTTATCACTGCACTTTTTAATGTGTGCTCTTATTTACTCATTTATGTAATCATAAATCTCCAGGTTGAGAAAACAATGTCTTATTGAGCAGCGCTGTGCCATTCAACTTGTTTTATCAATAAATTGACTCTTACTATTATCGTTATTGTTCTTTATGAACGATATTATGGTTCCAAAATCAGTAAGTATAAGTACAGAACAACTATGAGCGTTCGTTGTCATATTTACATCGAACATTTCTACCTACTTTATATCTTAAAATAAAAGGAAATCCCAGCGATGGTTTTCTGTACATGAGAACACATGAACCCCAGTGAATTTGTTTTAAAAGGCTTAAATTTAAATAAACCTCTAGTAAAAAGATTAAAATTTGTAGTGTGATAAATATGAGCCCCTTTTGTGTTTTTGAACAAATTAAGAATGATGTCAAATAATTAAAAATTTCTCAGTAGTTTCCACAGTTATGCATCAATTAGCCAGCTAATTACAACCTGTCGCCAAACTTTATATTCATGCTGGTGGTCGCTGTGCACATGCTCATCCATGTGTGTGTTGTTTGTGCCTCCTTAATGTGGACTCACACACACCTGCCATGCGCGCACAATACCGACCACCAAGGTGCTTTGTTAGCCGCTCAAATTGACTTGTCGTCACGAATCTCCCAGTAGCTGATGAATATTAGATGGCAGTAGATAATACCTTGACGGAGGAGCCCCCCCCCCCCCCCCCCCCCCCACCACCACCTCCCCTCACCCTCCTACCCCCACCAACGCAGCAGAGGCTGCACACTCAGCAGTGAAGCGCTGCCCACTGTGACCAAGCCCAGGATGCTGAAAGATCCTCCTGCTCTTGTGCGCAGGGCGCTGTACAATGTGGGTGGATTGCATGTAACTCGGAGAGCCACGGGAAGTCCATGTGCGAGCGTGTGTCATTATCTGGGTTTTTTTTTTTTAAAGCAGAGCGAGAGAGAGAGAGAGAGAGAGATAATGCAAAGAGGTATTCTCTCCATCCATCTCTGAAAACCTCCAACTGGATTTTACAGCAGCTGCCTCTCCATCATGAATGGCGATGGATTGTATTTCAAAGCCGTGACTGTAAAATGAGGATTTCAGGGCTTACATATTTTAAGTTATGTGGGAAGAATGACAAAGGAGGGGGGGGGGGGTGTTCTGTATGTCTTATTTTTTATGTACATCCAAATTTACACATGGGTTTTGGAACATCAGCCATGCATAAACTGAGCTGTTGGGTTGAGCACACATGTTGTACATATGAGAATGAATAATTGAATAAGAAATTAGTCAGCATATATTTGCTGCTTAAAAAATCTCTTGGGTTTTGTAATGCTGTAGTCTGTGACTCAAATGTAAACAAATGGTTTGTCTTTGCGTTGGTTAAAATGAATGAATGAATGAATGAATGGATGGATGAATGATGAATGGATGAATGGATGAATGGAAAGATCAGAGCCTCTTATCAAATTCTTTTTTTTTATTTTCTTATTTGAATGACTAATGCTGAAGCACAACATCGTATTTGATGATTTTGTTTGCTATTGGTCAACTGCAGTCATGAAACACAGAAGATGAACCGAACTGGCAAAACGCTTTTGGATGTTTTTGAATCCAAAGTCAATAAAATTGTTTTTGATAAAGTTCCCATTTCATCAAGTCAGTAGTTCTTATGGCACTGGCAAAACTAAAAGGAAACATGGATCTGGACAGAATTCACATAGAGCGGGATTAATTGAACACGGTGTGGTAACAAATGTATTTGTTTACATCTTCGCTGTCAAGTCAAAACTTGCTTAAAACTGGAACAATTGTACTGAAAAGCAGCCGCATGTACTATTGGCATTCCCTACGTATCCTATTGAGAATATTTCCAAATATTTCAATGGTCTTTTCTGATTCCAGATTTCCTGAATTCATATTCTGTTCAGTGTATTCCTCACCAGGTTTTTGATAACAAAAGGTGAAAAGACTGTGAGAAATATCTGTACTTTTCAATTTGCAAGCAGCTGAAGCACCTTTCTTTGCAAGGACACATTTAAGCACCTCGGCAGAAATGATCTCTTTGGCAACGCTTTCTTTTGGAGGTTTTTTTTTCTTCTTTTTTTTCTTCTCTCTTGGTGCACAGCCGAATGATTCTGGAAGCGTTTTGTCTTCCAGAGGTATCGGGAAGGCATTTCTGTGTTTTCCTGACAAATCAATAGTCCCGAAAAAGTCTATTCCAACCTGCCAAGTCTTGTCGGTCCCAGTCATTTGCAGGAAAGGAAGAAACTGGCACTTTTCCATAAGGCGTGGATTTATAGACTGATGCACTAATATCCAAAGAAAGGTAGGAGTCTCATTGAAAATATACATTGTATCTCATAAACTATAACACAGGTTCTTCATCCCTGCTTGTTTCCAGCCGTTTACTTGTGCTCAAACAGTTCCAACCGTCTTGAAAAGTAAATGTCTGTTGAGATCTTTTAGTACTCCAGAAATACTTTGAATCTTTTCCCAGAGTTGCCAAGCAATGGAGCGCCACCCATTTCCTGAGGTAGGGCTGTCTTCCAGCTGTCTTCCAGCTGTCCCTCCTGTGTCTTCCTTTCAATTTCAAATAAATACAACCAACAATCAAAACTGAATTACCTATCATTGTCCTCATAATGTTCCATGAGGTAATTCACCTTTTTTTTTTTTTACCTGCAAAATAACTTCAATAGACAGAATGGCACCAATAAAAGTCCTCGTCACACAAACGATATGCCTGTGACACGAAGAAACCTGATGCAAGTGTTCAATTCTGGCTCAAATTTCCACGTTTACCTTTTTAGTCAAACTGAAAACAATGTAAAAATAATCTTATTTAGAAAGCTGCAAGGAGCTGAGTCATCTCAACTAAATAGATTTTGCACGTTGTGACTCTGGTTATTCAGATCTCTACCTTGGATGAGAAAAATGCAGAATTATTATGACTAAGAGAGTTGAAATATCTACACCAGTGGGAAATAAGTCAGATATTAATAATCCCAGTATTCCTTTAACCTTTACACGAACTCTGGCGTCATCACGTCATACAAGTGAGCAAGCAGGTCGAAACACGCTTGATCGTAAATCATGACATCATGAAGAGTAAGTAAGTAAGTAAATAAATAAATAAATAAATAACTTTTGTGCGGTGTTGGTTCAGTGCCTGCTCACTCCTTAAGTTTCCTCTCTTCTCATCACAATGCAAGACTTTAGTTTCAACCGGAGATCTGTGAATGAATGAATGATTGCATTTGTTTTTTTCTTTTGTCTGTCACCAGATACCATAGTTCAAAACTCGGATGCACGACAAAATTCTGGAAGTTATTCGCATCCTCAGCATTTTGTAAACTATTTTCTGAGGTTTTTATAAGATGTATCAGGTGTTTACTTATAAGTAAGTCTCACAGCACACATGGTGACTGTCGTCTGAAAAAGCTTTGCTTGTTCCAAAGTGAATAACTCAGCCGTCCATATCTGCTAAGGAGTTCAAATATTAAGCCTGTTTGTATCTCTGTGGAGCTTCTAAATAGGAGACGCATGAGGGAAGAACTCACAGTGTTGAATTAAGTCAATAGTGTCAATAGTATATATATATATATATATATATATATATATATATATATATATGTTACAGTACTCAAAGATACTGACAGGCCCCGATTGTAAATAGAAAAGATTGGCACAACCTAATTAGCATATCGAAGGATCTACCCAACAGATGGCCTTGGATTATATTCAACACTTGGCTCAAGTTAGTGTGATGGAAATGTCTGACACAGGAACTGCCTCTGTGTGTGCTCATGGCTACTAGATACATGTTATAATCATCATCTTTTTTTTTGGACATTATCCAGCAAATTCACTCTAATAGTTAATTTTCAGAGGACTTGCATCACATGACGAAACAAAAGAAAAGAAGAAAACAAAAAACAGACAGGCTGACCGTCATGTTTCTGTTAAAACTCTATAATGCAGATATTTTGTGGGCGTTTGTGTCCTGTGTAAGGAATCACTGATATTCTACCCTAATGTCAGCCATGCGTGAGCAAGCAGGCAGGTCCATTTCCAGCCTAAATCCCCGAAAGCCTTAAAGCTGGTGGCAGGGCTACCTGTGGGTCAGTGGTACAGTGGCTGCTGGAAAATGCATTAGCTGATCAGATGGACTACAGGCTAACACGCTCGTCACCGCTTATTTCTAATGGTAACACTGAAAGATACAGGAGAGCAAACAAGATGAGTTAAAATACTTGACTTTTGTCTTGCGTTTGTATTTTGAATGGGATGGGACAGACTTCATCTGCTTATCCTAACCCTGCAACATTAACCTGTACAATGAGAAGATCCAGGTCAAAGGCGCAGTTCCTCCACTTCTGGAGATCTGATTTTTCAACCTCATGTGAACATAGGTTATCAAAAAGTCCCGCAAAAGCTTGAGATTTAAATTTTTTATTGAACATAGTTGAGGTCAGAATTTACTGAAGTTCAAGCGCTTTGTGTTTTTATATTTAGCGACACGGTGTTGAAAGGAAGATTGGGAAGGGCTAACCTGAATTTGACCCACATTTTTTCCACTTGCTGAATGAATGAGAAAGACATGGAACTGAAAGACGGAGGAAGTCTGATACTTCAGCCTCATTAACATGCACATTAACATGGCTTTGGTCGGGCCCCAAATATCACCTTGTCTAATGCTGGAAGAGAAATCCACTGGCTGATGGAGCTCCTGCATTGCGTATTGATGAGTGCGACTGGATAGGATGACAGCACAAAGTGAAACCGGAGACCCTTCGCAGAATGAGGCGGGGTGGGTCGCGGTACAGTGGGAGCTGAGGTGGTGTGATTTAGCATTTTAACATTATCATCTAACAAGACAGGCCTGGCGAGAGGCATGAGAAGGGCAGGTTGGAAGGACTGGAGGAAAACAATGATATGCCCAACAATTTATGGGTTGTTTTTTTTTGTTTTTTTCACAAGAGAGTAAGGAGAGGAAGACAAAATGGAGAGACACGGAGGAAGAGAAAAAAAAAGAGGAGGGTGAATTTCCACTTAGAAACCTAATTATGCATGGCAGGGCAGCTGGAGCAAAAGAGTGGAAGAGATGTGGATGAAGAGGGAAAGAGGAGAGTGCCCACCTACGCAGAGGCATGAGGGGGCAGATGGAGACCAGGGGGAGGAGGAAGGGCAAAAGAGATAACAATGAGGAAGCGTTGGAGGACACAGGGAAGAGGGAGGGAGGGAGGGAGGCAGCTCTCACATGCTTAAGGGTGGTTGTAGGTGGTGAAAGTTGAAATACACACGAGGACCCGTTGTGTTGACTGAGCCGTAGGTGATTCTGCACTTGCAGCTGTTCTAATACGTATCAGAAAAAAAACACATTATGTTAAAACATGGTAATAAATACTGATCAGAATTCAGTATGAACGCTGCATTCAAATCCCTACGTCATTGCTGGGCATATTTCTTTCTTTTTTAAATCGTGATCCGTATATGCATTCATGCTGTATGCCTTCAAGTTCTATGGTCATTTGCACTCTTGCCTCTGAATGACAAAATCCCTGAGTCTGAGCTCAGCATCTTTACTGTTCTCTCTGAGTTTGCATGTTCTCCCCGTTTATGCATGGGGTTTCAGCTAAGTATGGCTGGCAAAAGCATACAGAAGCTGCCAGGACTCAGCTTATGCATTGATTTTGTTTAAAGGATTGATGTGCAACACAACATATATATACATGACTATATAAGGTGTAGATGTGTTCAAAGACAATTACATAGGAAAAGATTCCTCGACTTAAAATATTGTAGTGATGTCTGGATGGGTTTTTCTTTTTCCTCTTCATTTTAGGTAAACCTGTTTTTTGTTTGCTTATTTGTTTTTTGGTCAAGTCACACACTATTCAGTTTGAACTAAAGTAATCATTTTGCACCTGACTTACCCTTACAAAGGACAACGGCACATAAGGATTTCTTCTTAGCAGGTATGTAAAAACATCGATGGAGTTTCTTTCTTGGAATACACTGTTTGACAATTTGAGAATAACTGTATGTTTTGGGGAATCCATTTAAATCAACAAAAAATGTCAAAGAAAAAGAGAGCATGTTTAAATGGGTAGAATTAAAAATCTAAAGAATGTTACGGGATCTCTGGTTTGATGGGATCTTATTGAAATTTAGAGAGGAGGGTTTTGCAATGAGGCCCCTGCCATAGCTTCATGTTGAGGCCGGGACGAAATTATAAACAAGACCAAGAAATAGGGGCTCTGACTGTCAGTGTCATTAAGGCGCGAAAGTCTTGGAATATGAATTGTGACACCCGTCTCACATGAATGATGTAAAAGTCAGATGAATAACTTTGAACATATTCCGACAGTTATCCCGTTTAAAGCAACATACGGCAGTGGTCTGGGTCCGACTTAACATAAAATGGATTTTTGTTGCTGACACATAACATAATCATATCAATGGGTTAATTGTACCTGCAGTGTTAATCTGGCTTCAGTGAGCTTTCATCTATTCAATATAAAATAACTGTTTATGTCACATCTCTATAACACAATGTGTGGCATTTGGATGGATTGAAAGCCATGACTAATGATCTAATGCTAATCTTACTGATACTTTATATTTTGTGCGACATGTCAGAAAGTAATATCTGATCAACATTAGATCACCTGGAAAACCCAATGTTAGCTGGATTACAGAGATAATTCAGTTCAAAATGAACTGAAACATATAAAAATACAAACACAAAACATATATTGTTTTTATTTGACCAGGAAACAGCAGACGAGATGAAAAACATATTCCCATATTGAGTCAGCCTGGACTGTCACTGATAATGCCAAAAATAGTGGATATTTTTTTATTTCCCTGAGGTGTTGCAATCTCCAAATTGGGACAATTAAACATGAGCCCATATGGACTTTGACTGCCAAAATCAGAGTGGTTCATTCAATTAGAATATTTGAAGTAGAAATGTTCTTTCAAGGTGTTCTTGAGACCTCGCCTTCATAAACATGGGGCAAATGTGAACTGAGAGTGGCATTGACTTTGGGCTTTTTGTTTTGGGAACACAAAAAGTCTGTGCCAAACTCAAAATCCCTCAGAATGTTTGGTAATGGAGGGACAGTGATCGTAACCTTTCACCACCATTTGAAGAAATCTCCTCATGCTATTCAGGATCTATTGTTTTAATCTGAAAGACATAAAGACGAAAAAGGCATTAAACACAGAAATGTGAATAATTTAACGTGGCTAAAGTTCACAATACTTTCATTAAAACTACACAGTCCTTTATGAAGTCACATTAGCTGTTTTATGTTGTCCGAATTCAACAGAATCATACTGACCAATCAAACCTCACTTTATGCAATTAAAACGAGCCCACTGCGCAATATGGAAGTGACAACAACCTCTTTTTACGATTTCTGGGACCACATACATGAAAGGCTGCTTTTCCTGACCGGATGCGTCATCCCAGCATGACTGAGCCTGTATCAAAGGTTAAATGTGCTCTTTGTTTAGTGAGCGACAAAGGGTTTGACAGGTGTAGTCTTTACAAGCCAATCAGCTTTGTGCGCCGTTAACTTTAAAACATACTGCAGTGTAAACAGTTGTGACCGATTACAGTCGGTTATTTCATGCAGGCGGTAATATACTGCAAAACAATCATTAGATGATCATAATAATAATAATAATAATAATAATAATAATAATAATAATAATAATAATAATAATAATAATAATAACAATAATAATAATAATAATAATAATAATAATAATAATAATAATAATAATAATAATAATATCGCTCTCCAATAACTGTAATAAGCAATGGAACTATTTCCATGGCTTTAATCTTTATCCAGGTATCATCCACACCTACCTGAACCAATAGCGAGAACAACCGCCATGGCTGTCTACAATAAACTAACTTGTGTGTCTTCACTTCTTCAATGCTTGTAACGTTCAGGTGAATCGCCTTTACTGGCACAATTTACCGCAGAGGGAGCCCAAAGCCTGAACCATTGCAGCCTCTGTATTTGGTAATGGTTCCACTTAGTGGGAGTGCGAAAGAAGCAGCGCTTTAATTTCTTAAAAAGCCGCCGCCTCACTGTACTGATACTGTACCTGTTGTTGTTCCTCTTCTCCACTGGGCTTAAGTGTCCCTCTGAGTCTCTCTCACACACACACACACACACATGAAACAAAGCTCAAAATGTGCCACACAAAACCCAGCAGACTTACCCACGGACTCCTCACATCTCATCTTGCCAGGAAGTTCGTGTGCTTTGTCTCGGCCTTCTTTGCACATCCTGATGGGCTGATCAACAGTAAGTTACACAAGAAGCCGAGCTTTGATTAGGTGAAGTGCATGGAGCAGTGGACTGCTCATGTTTTAACTGCAGCCTCCCCCCCCCCCTGAGATGCCCCTGCTGATAACTGCGAGTGGAATATCGAAACAGGCAAGTGTTCCCCACTGGAAGGCTTCCATGTTGGACTTAATTTAGGTTAATAGAGTCAGGATTTCACCTACACGTATTTGTTGGAGAAGCCATTTAGCTATCAATTCCTCCATGACATGATTTCTTCCCCATCTATTCCTCCATCCTCACAACATCTTGACACCGGACATCAATAAAGGCAGCCAGCCAGCTACTCCCACTAAGGAGTATTTTGTCAAGATTACAACAGCCGAAGACGTCCCATTCACACATGATCGTATGGAGGGAGTGATGGACGGAGAGAAAGAGGTGCCATGGAGCTATTGGGAGCAGCTGTGAAGAAGCTGGAGTAATCGCTTTTGTTGGGCCTTCCCGCCTCTCTCTCTCTCTCTCTCTCTCTCTCTCTCTCTCTCTCTCTCTCTCTCTCTCTCTCTCTCTCTCTCTCTCTCTCTCTCCTCTCTCTATCTCTCTATCTATCTGTCTATCTATCTCTAATGCTCTATCTCAGCCTGTCTCGTTTTTCTCCTCACAACCCTCCTCACTCACTCTGTCACTCGCAAACACACACGTCCACATCCACACGCTCTCTCCACTCATATCAGCTCTTCATTTCTTCATTGCCCGACCTAATTTTCTGTTTTTCTCGTGTGCCTGCTGAGGCTTTCCCTGTTTCAGATCCACAAACACATGTGGACACGCATGTATGCACACACAAGACATCAGCTGGGACTTGGTGCTTCGTCCAATTAGTCTCACTCCCACACAGAGGCCCCCATGACTTCTGCCGTCCCGCTAAGAGCTATGAGCTACACAGGTTGTTGTGCGGTAATTGCATCACATTAGACACTACCAGGTGACTTGTGCAACATCACAGTTATGACATCACAGAGGACGCTCGGGGGTCAGCTGTGAGGGAGGGGCCGAATGGGGGAAAAAATCAATCAATCTACTGATGAACAACACTGAGAAAAACACTGAGAAAAAACTTGCAAACTAAGAGACTTTTCACTGCTGCACCACCGTGCAACGCCTGCTCCATACATCTCTTCATTAACATCCTTTGAAGTTATTCACTAAGGATTTCTCCCCATAATAAATGTGAATATCATTAAGACACACAAGTTGTTCAGGTTACATTGTCAAGAATATGGTTATTGCAGAAATATTGACAGAATATCAAGGTATTGTTTTTAGTACCCACCCCCTGTACAAAACACATGGAATCAAGTTGCATAGGTACAACCGTATGTTTTTAGTGTGTTTCATAACAGAGCTGACTCTGAAACAATACAAACAAGGGGACGGTTCTGATAGCTTATGGTCAATATTGTGTTTTTCGAGCTTCAGTCCACTTTGTTATAATAAACACAGGTCACGATCAAACATATATATGTTTTTTTTTACATATCAATTACATATTTCTGGACCATATTTTAAATGTAAAGACTTTAATTTAGATGTGATATGACCTGAGGTTGACTTTCGGCGACTGTCTCGTTAAAAACAAAAGATTTTATGCTTCTGTTTTTTTTCCCATGGTGCAGACTCATATATGTAAGCAGCAGCGCGGAGCGTCACTTTATCCAATCTGAACTGTGGTTATTTAGCTCAGCAGCTGCAGGAACCCGCCTGCAGTTGCTTTCGTGGCTGCTGCTGCCACACTGCCCTCTACCAGCTCAGCTCTATTAGTTCAGCTTCACCACCTCCCAGTGGCCCCGAGGTTGTGACAGCGTGGTGGGCAACGTCTCCGTATGTGTGTGCGGTGTTTGCTGCATGTGTTTCCATTCTTTGGCTGCACAGATTAAGCGGATATAATGACATGCATATGAAAGACCGTATAGGGCGAGAAAGTAATTAAAGAAGTTGAGGTAGTAATTGGCTTTGGTTCAGAGGCCACTGGCAATGGAAATCTGGGGACATTTACGATGGAGAAGAATAAAATGGAGAAACCCACAGAAGCCTAAAGCACTCCAAAATAATTCCCAAACTTATTAATAGGTATTACAAATCCACAGTTGACCACTATTTCAATTGTGGGAGAAAACAAGTGGTTGGGAGTCTTCTGGGGAAATCAATGAGAAGGTGTCAGAGAAAAGAAAATAGTAAAGAAGAGGAGACGAACAATAGCTCAAAATGTTCTGTTGGTGCCTATTTGAATAGGGTTTTATCTTAATTGAAAAATGATCAAATTTAACAACCAATAGCTTTGTGTGTGATGGTGAATGGAAATATCATGAAGAACTGGATTACTGCAGTCCATTTTTGGTATCATCGAGTGTTTATAGTGAATATGAACCATAAAAAGCAAAAGAGAGGTTTCTCTGAAGGGATCGCAATGATATTTACAGCCAAGCCTGCTTGAGGAAAAGGCTGAAAAGGCATTTTTAATCAACTCCCTGTGTTGCAGTTTTAAATATTATTTGGAAATTTAAGGTCTGTGGGACTGTAGCCAACATCACTGGGTGCAGCTGTCTGAGCAACATCGACCCAAGATTACCAGGATGATACTGCAAATTGTCGACAAAGAAGGAAACTTTTTAGAGACACAAATTGAAATCCAAGGTCAAGGTCCATAAGTATCTGATTGTACTATTGGGCGTTAGAACAGTATAACAAAGCCTGATTGGAACTCACTATCAAACCGATAAGAACAATGCTACTGGGAGAAAGTCATTTTGATAACCAAGACAAAAATGCAATTGTTTCACAAGTTAAAGGAACTTCATGTTCCCAAAATAAACAGCGACCTATTGGGTTCTCTTCCTCAGCCTTAAACCAGCATGTATTTGAAGCTCGCTTGGTGCATATTTGCTGTGAGGGTCACACGGGGGAGTAGTGGGTGGTGCTCTGTGAGAAAATCCCCCATTTCAGTTGCACTTTTTCCACGTTTGTGTGTTTTCCCCACGCAAGTATAGCTTTTCTTCAGTTTCCCTCCAATTCGCTTCCCGGGCCATGTCTGAGGCGGCCTTTCTGTGCACAGTGCAGAGTGGTGTTCTACAAATATCGTAGAACCTCTGAGGAGTGGACCCGGTAACACATCTTTAACTGTTCACACACCGGGATGAGGGGACAGCTTGCCTTCAGAGTTGCACTTGGACTTTAGGGCGTCCCCACATCGAGAGGTTTTACTGTATATGTATTTGAAGTCAACTAATGGCCCACAAGTTGGTGTTCGGCATTCACTTTCTGTGTTTTGCTCTGTGATGGACTGGTGATCTGTAAAGCTTGTACCAGGCCAGCTGGGACCAGTTCCAGTCACGCCATAAATTGTTTTCTTTTTTGTTTTTTGTTTTTTTTAAGCTGTATGGAAAATGAATGGAGTTAGCTATGATGGAAGCTGATGACTTATGTCAGTTTGAGTTATTATAGAAGAAATATTGTGCTCTTTGTTTATTGAAAGATACCAAAACATCTGCCAACACCAATACAGGTTAGGCAAACATTTCACGGGGGCAATGCACATATTTAACATTGCTGTCTGTCCTACAAATGTAATTTCCTCATAAATATGCCAAAAGAAAGTAAGAATTCTGCCAAACACAGATTTCTGTGCTTCGTACAGTAGTAGTGCAGGTCTTTTTTTGCCATCATAGTGTATGTTTCTAAAAAAAATTGTAATGTTTTCTCAGTGGGCTGTAATTTATGGGTCAGTATAATGTGTTTATGATTATGGATCTGTCTTCCAGGTTGATTTCTACCATGAAAATGTGATTGAAGAAATGCAAACTTCAGCAAAACCAGCAATATCATAATACTTAGATATAAACCTGTCATTCATGACATTTTAAAACATGTAGATGCAATGCTGTTTGGGTTTTTTTTTCTTCTTCTGTGCAACACAGTGATTCATAGCAACATGTCGAAAGATAGTGAAACAGCAGTACTTGTATTGAAGATAGGGTAGATGGAAGAAGATAAAAGCACGTTGAAACACAAGGAGAAAGCTCTTCCAGGAGCTCGGCTTTTTTCCTGTCCCTCGTCCCGCAGGAGCAGCATCTAATCACGCGATGCTCTTGAAGCCGTCACTGCTGGTCAGGCCGTCTCAATGTCGTCAAGCGGGGGGAAAGACAGACCAGACGCTGCACGGCGTGCAGTGGCTGGTGGGGCAGATGGAGAGTTAACAACATTTCTCAGTATATGAAATGACGTTGGGAGCTGGTAAACATGAAGTAGGAACAAACAGAACTAAGAGATGGGTTGGGTTTTTTTTTTTTAGTGGAGGGAAGGGGCTTCCATGACCCCGGGCAGAGCCTCGTCTCTTAAGATGATGGCATGTTTATTGGTTTATGGAGTCCGAGTGACTCTATTATGGGTCCAAATATGATTAATGTGAAGCCTTGCAGGTGATCTTAAAAAAAAAAAAAAAGATCCAGCAGGACAGCAGCTGCAAGAGATTTCCAGACTGTATATTGCAAAAGGAAGAGCATTTTTCTTGCTCCCTCACATTAAGGCTTCTTTCCTGTGCTGACTCTGTGATATATCGCTGCACAAAATGCACCACTGGGACCATTAAGATTAATTATGTCCTCTGTCATTCTAACTAGCTGTGTCAGTTTGAGACACTGTTTATTGAGGCAGGTCGAAGCATCTTTAAAGCATAAAGTTTGCTATCAGTAATTTATCGTATTTGTCTGATAGGCCCGACAATCTGTTACAGTTTCAGGTTTGTAATGCAAGACAACGTGGGAAATGGGAAATAGACTTTTTATGAATGAGGTCTTTTTAAGTTGCACTTACTGCTTTTTGTTCAGAAAACTAATGGGAGCCTTAACCACAACACTGCGACTGTGAACCTCAAATACATTAAGGGACAGATTAGGTCAGGTTTTTCAAGTACGTGAGACAGCTAAAAAAATGTTAAATATCAGAAACACACACACACAGACACACACACTATTCAGTGCAACTTGGGAGCAACAACCAACCCTGCAATCATTGTGGAAACTTGTTACACCACCTGAGACTCAGACCTTGTTCTTGTTCCCGAGGACACCTTCAACAACAAATGTTGGTTTGAGACCTGCCTCGAGCGCCGACAATAATGCACACACAAAGAAAACGACTTGTCCGTCACCCTCCTGACTCTTGTTCCCCTCAGCACACCCACATGTGCTCGCTGGTTACAGAACATGACACACAATCCACATCGGTATTAAAAGAACATGCTTTTATAGAGGAGTGTGGCCTCGGACTTCAAATGGGTTCCCCGATCTTACACCCACACACGTATTGTTTTTTCAGAGCACTCATGCACACACACACACACACACACACACACACACACACACACACACACACACACACACACACACACACACACACACACACACACACACACACACACACACACACACGCACACGCACACGATATAACATTTTTAGCCTTGACACTTTTACTGTTAGAAACAAGAGCACTCTTTTACTGTTAGAAACAAGAGCACTGAGTGCCATTTCATTTACATGCAAATTGACACCCACTGGTGCACACACACTCTCCCGCCTGGTGTGTGTGTTGTGTGTGTATGTGTGTGTGTGTGTGTGTGGGGGGGGGGGGGGGGGGGGGGGGTGCATGTCAGTCAGTCCTGTTGGTTTTCCTGCTCACTGAAACTAGACTCAAAGAGATAGACAGAAAGAAAGACAGATCAGGGACTTTGATTCCCTTTTCCATATTTGGCTTTGCAGCTTTCTTCAGTTGACAAACAGGGTTGGAGAGCGACGCATCAAAACAGACCCTATGCAGCTGCAGACTTGTGCATCTCACGCTGGCCCATAATGGAGATGGTGGAGGCCTGGAAGTGTCCTCCAGTCACATTTCTCCTCTTATGACAAGGAGTTAAAGGATCACTTGAGGTGATTGAGCATTTTTACTGTAATGAGCTTTGAGAGATGGATCATCACGCGGGGAAGGAGACGTGTGGCTGAATTACACGTGACACGGCTGAGCCTACTACCATAACCCTGAGACTTGAAACACTCTTATATTGTCGGGATGAGAGAGCCCCCCCCCCCCCCCATGAGGACCGTCTCAGGTGAGAGTACTGCCAGATGGAGGGAGGTGAAGCGGCACATAGTTTGAAGTCAGATATCTGCCACTCTCTGCTGGCTAACATGAGACACTACAGCAATACTGTCACATCACTTCAAGCTGTCTACTGTATGTACCCATTCATCACTCAGTGAAGAAAATAAGACAATAAACACAGTTTAGAAATCAAATAAGTTAGCTTTAAAAATGATTTAAAGGTGCTCTGTTTCATCTGATGCCTGCATGAAAACTGTTTCATAAAATGTGCCAGACATGAGAACACCCACTGACCTACTGTCTTTTCTCCAGAACTTACGGGACATTTCAAATGCCAGTACCCTGTGAGAGCAACGCATAAGTAGGCAGACAAAGGTTTAAAAGATCAGCCAGATAAGATGATGTAGTGTATTTTAATGTATTTTAATACTTTGAAGGCAAAGCAAAAGCACCTTCAAATCGGCTCTCTCCTGAACAGCTGTAATGTCAAGAGGTCCGCCTGTAATTTATGATAAAAAAAAAAGGAAATCCATGATTTCCTTTTTTTTATTGGATGTTTATATATTACCTGCTACTAGCGTAAATTTCTTAAAGATCTATATTAAGGTTTTGTCTTTCCTGTGGTATTAAAAACCATATTGTCCATACTTATTTGTAATGTTTGAACATTACCCCCCCCCCCCCCCCCCCCCCCCCCCCCCATCCCGAATTTGATAAAGTACCATAGAAAGTGGATGGTTTATAGTTTTCTTTCACAAACTCCCTTGCTCTTTACACAGAGTGCATGAACAGTGCAAGGACACAATCATTGGATGCAGTTCAAGAAAGGTTATGTTTTCGAGAATCAATTCTCCAGGAGCAAACATTTTGCTGAATCAGCCCAATTGTTTGAAACATCATCAGTACATTGTGTTCTCTGAGTGTCTCCAGTTAAAAACCTTCCCACACAATGATCTACTAATAAGCTGATCCAAATTTTAGCATTCATCTTTGTGTGTTTTGTCTGAAAATGCTGCAAACAAAGCCAATTATAGAGAAAACTAATTGTGTGCACACGCAATCCATCCCATGCCAATTAAAACAAATGAACCAATCAGTCACTGTAGGCTGATTTCATTTGCTATTAGGAGTTATTTAGTGCAGGCTGCAGTAAAGAGTGGCAGATGATCAGCACTGCATTTGATTATCCATTGAGAGAATTAAACACTCTTCAGTGTGAGAAAGTGGCCGGGTTACACAAATGATTTCTGTTATTGTGATGCTAAAGGGAGGCTCAGCTGCTCAATCTGATCCGGGCCTATCAGAGAAAGAAGCAGAGTTGTAAAATGTACAATAACATTGTTCTCAACTATAGGGCCAGTGGCCTGTATGTTTGCGCCTACACATGTTTACACTTGAACACATAATCAGGCTCAATTAAACCGTTTGCAATTTCAAGGTTTATTTCCTCACAGGTTTTAATTACCTTAATCAAGAATGACAAACACACTGTGTGAGTGTTGACGTGTAGAAGTGATACGTGTTTCTGGTGAGGCTCTTCAAGCACGTCGCATGGTTGTTTCTATTTACAAGTTTACCAATTGGGCCCCGTTGATATTGGTCTCTACCTGTAAAGTAAAAGGAGTTTGATGTTTATCTGTTCGTTTTATATTTTTCCTATGGAGTAAGCACAACATTTTGGGGAATCTTCTAAATGGCACTCTCACCTCATAATGACAATATAATGTGTGTGTGTGTGTGTGTGTGTGTGTGTGTGTGTGTGTGTGTGTGTGTGTGTGTGTGTGTGTGTGTGTGTGTGTGTGTGTGTGTGTGTGTGTGTGTGTGTGTGTGTGTGTGTGTGTGTGTGTGTGTGTGTGTTTCTCTGTGATGGACTGGTGACCACTGATTGATTTCCTGTCCTGCAAACAGCCACTCTTGAACTTCTCTGAGCGTAAAGGCGCTACGTTACAACACTGCCACCTAGCGACTGATGGGAGGAAGCGCTTTAATTTTACAGTAAAATTTTGAGGAGGACTGATTTAAGAAGGCAGATTTCACCCTTTCCAATAAAATGTGTAGTGACGTGTTACTCTGTAATGAGTGTTCTACTGTTTAACTATCTTTTTTTTATATATAAATCACCTCAC
Organism: Blennius ocellaris; assembly: GCF_963422515.1. Taxonomy (NCBI): domain Eukaryota; kingdom Metazoa; phylum Chordata; class Actinopteri; order Blenniiformes; family Blenniidae; genus Blennius; species Blennius ocellaris. The sequence goes on from NC_137659.1 coordinate 14,854,301, forward strand.
TGAATCAATATTGCACAATATTGTAGCCAAAGAAAAAGAACAGAACGAAACATCCAGCTCAGAAAAAGACAACCCACCCATTGTAAACATGTAATTTACATGAAGCAGAATTCAGTCCCATTTTGGTCAGGTATAAGAAAATAAAGAATAGAAGAGGGACATGAGGGTTGAATGTAGTGCACACTTCTGTGTTTCTGTACCACAACCACACTGTCAAAGATTTTTCATAGATACCGAGACACATACCATCTGCAAGTGTATCTGTGTGTTGCATCTCAATATGTAGGTCCCTCAGACCACTTAAATTCAATATGCTTTTCATTACTAATACAAACTTGTTCTTGTCTGTAACTGGCACATTTTGGTTTTGAATGAGAATCGTAAATGTTGCTATGAGTGAAAATGCAACCAGCATTAAGTCATCTGAAGAACTGGGGTTATGATAACACTGAAACTCTGCAATGATTTTACTCAGCAAAACTTCGGCTGAAAAAAATAGAGATAATCATCATGAGTTTTATTCCGGTTTACTAATCAGTGTCACATTTTCAAATGTTGATTTATAAGTTACATCAATACAAAACAAATCATTTGTGTGTCTGCCTGCGTACATTTCAATTTTGTCTGTTTTACAATCACATGGTACAGAAGGAAAAAAACGAAATCTGATCAAGTGGTATTGATTGTTCCTGTGCACAGTTCACGTCATCATCAGCTGTTCATTTGTTTATTCAAAGATTACACAACAAGGGGTGAAGGTCTCTTGCACATCAGAGCCTGAAGACACCGTTTACATTCACCTTCTAGCAAAACTGTATCAGCTCTTTCAGACTGCATCCTTTCTCGCAGCAAATGTCAGATATTTTTCCAACAGACCGCCGGATCCGAAAGGACGCGGGGTACCAGTGAGGAGCCAGGGAGCGGACATCCTTCTGTCCATTAAACTGTGGAGTCTCTGACGCCTGGGGCTCCTCCACAGGAGTGCCATGGCCCCCTGTGCAGATGTGCAATGTCTGAGGTTAAACAGGAAACACTGAAAGACTCCAAAAACGGGGAAATAAAGTGACATAAGGTACTTACAGTGGAGCGCGTAGTGATGCTGGTCGAGTTCGGTGACGGCCCAGTTGTCTGGCACACTTCTCCTGAGCCGAGAGTTACCACAGGATGAGACAGCGAGACGGATCAGTTCCCTCCCGCACATCTTAATCCTTTCCTGTGCATGAACCACGGACTCTGCAGCCAGCAGCACCACCATCAGAGACACCAAACACTTAGCAGAAGGCATCGTGTCATGTGTTGCAGCTCCCCGGGCCAGTGAGTACAGGTACAATTGACTGGAGTTGAGAGGTGAGGTGACTTATGAGGTGAACTCCAGGGGTTTATATAGTCCCTGTGTATCAACCAGCAGATAGTTTGAACGATATTTTCAGCCTTGGTGGTGGGGTAAGGATGTCCCGATCTAGAGGTTGGTATGACACTGATGAAAGGGCTCAAGGCTGAAACTGGCGTGGAGATAAACACCTGGGCCTGGAAATTCAGATGGTCACTGACCATGAGCGTGATTCTGGGTGTGATCATTTATTTTTAAAATCCTGAGGAAAGTTCCCTCTTCTGATTATCGCCTTGCAATCATGTAGTGTTTGACATTTTGTCCGGATGTTACAAGTATGTTCCTTCACATTTTGAAGGATGTGAGCTAATTGAAAGCGATTACGACTGGAAAGATGTCAAGGGTATTGACTCACATGGTCATATCCCCATTAATATCTGTTAGGTATTTCTAGCTTTTTAACCTCTCACGATGACATCAGTGATAGCAAGGGCTGATTTATTGCTTTCAGCTGCTCTGCTGAGGGCAACGCGTTATTCCTGCTTGTTTTTCTTTTTCCATTTCTCTTTTCCATTTCTTACTCTCTGCTCTTTATCATATCCGAAACTGGCCATTCGGCAAGATAGTACTGCTGACAAACCAGCAGAGTTGGTTTGGCTCATCATTGTCAACTATATGACACCAGAAATGTCCAGTGTTGTTTTCTCAAATTGACTTTTTCTGGTCAAGAAGATGTGAAGCTGCTGTGTCATAATTAAGAAAATCCACCTATTGTACCTTTAATACAGGGTTGCAAGTCTAGAGAAAGATCCAGCCCAGACTTGAAACCCAGTTTTTCTCAGTATGGTGAGGATGTGGGTTGACCACTGCTACACTGTGCTGCCCAAAGTTAATACATTTATATATAATGATAATAATGTATTCCGCTCTCGCCCACAGCTGGAATTAGCTCTAGTGCCCCACGACCCTGCGCAGGATTAAGAGGGATGGATGGATGGATGGATGGATGGATGGATGAATGGATGGATAGATAATGATAATAATTGTGCTTGTCTTTTTTTTTCAATCGTGTATTGCCCTTTTCTTCAAGATCTTCCAACTTTTCACCTTTTAAATGAAAGTAAATCATTCATCATTTTTTTTTAATGTTATATATGTTTACTTACATGCAGGTTAGCTCTGTGGCACCTTTAAAAAAAAATTTTTTTTAAAAACATTTCCTGTGAACGTGTGACCCTCAACAACTTGCTCTGCTTTCAGATGAATAAATACGTTCATCCTTACTCAAGCAAATTAATAAATATAGCTGGGGAAGCAGTTTCCTTGAGTCACTTGACTTATCTCTCATCACTTTTGAATCATTTGCTGCCTTTTTGCTGGTTGGTGTTTAAAGACATGAGACAACACGAGAGAACAGAGAGTACTCAGTGCTAAACATTGAACAGTATGGTTCACCTTCATTTGACAAGCCCACTTCTTTATATGTTCTCAACTTCTGCACTTCAGGTACAGTTAGAAGACTTTGGTGTTTCCCTTCGAGGCTCCTCTACACAGCCATGTCTTGATATTTAGGTGTAAATACTCTACATTTACATCCTGTGAAATAGTTTTACCAATGTTTATAAGAACTTTGGGATAATTGATACATTAAGTCATCTGGATTAAATTGGTGGCTTCTAGTTTTTATATTCCTGCCTTTTTATATTTTTTGAGAAGCAGTCTTTAGATGGTAGTCGATTCTGTCCCCAAACCTCTTCCATTCATTTTCTTTACCAATTTATCCAACTGGTGGCTGCAGTGTGTTGTCGCCAATGCACACAGGGGAAGAGGCAAATTCTGCACACAAAGGTTTCATTTTCATGTGCAAGCATTTTTGTCACATTTCCAACAATATATGAGTGCGTCTGCATCTCGTAGGGACTATTTCTCGTTACTTTATCTATTTATTCCTGTCCATGCAGTCGTGGGTGAGTCATGTGAGACTACCAGAGTCTCCCTGTAATCTTGAGTTTTATTGAGGCTGAAGATACTATTAGACCACTGGCTTCTCTCCCATTACCTTATCCTGTAATACTATTAGACTGGAGCATCGTCCCTCAGACATAAGACGAGTGTCTGCAAACAGATATAGACATCAGGTTTGTGACGTTGAGATAGAATGTGGATAGTGAAGAAAATGGTTTTGATAAGGTCTTTCAAATTTAAAATCGTATGAACAAAAATATCTCAAAATAATTTCCATATTATGATAATTATAAGAATTATGTTTAAAGTCGTATACTGAGATTAAAGAAGAAACTTGATGTTTACTTGTTTTTTCTCTCTGCCATTGATAATTAAAATACAGCTACTACACACTATATAATGTTTGCATGGGAAATTTTCATTCTTAAGTCAAATATTTTACTTCAATAAGAACAACAGTCTTTTGATTTCCAATAAAAATCAAAAAATAAATATTGTATGTTGGTATTTTGTGCTGTCTAAGAATTATAATTAAACAGCCAACTTAATCTAAACTGAAGTGCACCGTGAAGCCCATTTTGTAATGCGATATGCAAATAAAATCATTTTTCTTTTTTTGTCTCATACAACAGATGTCTGAATGCAAACAATATTTATCCCAGTGATTCCCGAGTGTTTAATAACACACACTTAAATAAGAATTTGTGCACATGGAAAAACCCTGAGGGTAAATCATCGTGATGTATCTCATATGAACTGTATAATGGAGTTGCAAGATGTTTTTCATCACGAAATGTACAAACCAATATGGTTGGAATAGGGAAGCTAATGTGGTGAGCAGATGTGCTCAAAAAATAAATCATTGGACAAACTGACATTTGGAGCTATTTCCTGTGGCCAACAGGGCACGTTTAATATCTTGTAAATGAAATAACTCATTTGCCTAATACAAGTGTGCTCTTTGAAGGACTGTTGCCCATAAAAATAATTGGTTTAATGATCTTAGTGAAACAGCTAAACAGAGTGAGCAGCTCAGTGCAAGGACAGTTTATACAGCAGAGCTCTGACATATTCGATCCTGACTTGTGAGGTTGAGCACTTTCTCCCAGCAAGAGTACTGAGCCCTTGGAGGGCAGTTATAAGTGCTATTGCTCCATACGTAAGTGGAACTGAAACAGCTTCCTACTGTATGTCAAAGACAAACCATGAGCTATTGGAGCAGCTTGTCAGACCTTAAATAAAACCTATTATGTGCACCTGATCAGGTTCTGTGCGTCACCATAATAGCATCGGACATGACTGACTTTTGCCCTCGTCTGATGAGGCAGAAGGTGCAAAGGAAAATCCCAGCTAATCCATGGCAACAAAATTACACCGTGGCTCTTGATCGCAACAGACACACCCCCCTGCTCCACTTCCTTCTTGCCTTCAAGGCGCTGATTGGATGAAAAGAAATGAGTCCAAATTGAATTTACATGTAATTTATGACATATTAAATAGCTTTGAACTTTTTTTTTCTCTGATGCACATACAACAAAATGCAAGTTTTAATAGTTCATACATTGTTTTTCTGACTCCACGACAGACAAGATAATGACAGAAACCAGCCGGGATTTTTGGGGCCATAATACATACAGAGGTTCACAGAGAAGTCATGATGTGTTTAAATTGTGCAGCGTTTGTAAAGTGCAGCCTAAAAGACCATGTACAGTAGTCGTCCACAATGGTTTATTAATAGCAGTTCCAAGGAAAGCAGTTCTTCACAAGTACTTTGATGCCTCCCAAATATATTTAAGCGTACCATAGCTTGATAATTGATGTTATTGGTTGACCTCTGTGTCAAACTTCTATTTTAGTGCAGTGGGAATGATGTGCAACCAGATGCCGCTCGTGGAAAGCAACAGTAAGCTGTTCATCGTGAGCATGAACTTAGCAGAGAATCATCACAGATAGCATGCAAACGGGCACCTACTCTAAAGCTGAGAGCTTTACAGCTTATCTCAACTTGTTGCTGCTTCCATTTTCCTCCCTTTGAGTTTGTTCATCCTAAATCACACAGGCTCAGGGTTGGAGGCAGATGGGTCTTACACTCTTCACCCGCGGGTGATAAGGCCATTTAGGTTAGTGAGGTCACGTCCAGACAGCTTCTCTCATTCCTCGCTCTCAAAGCTCATGCGTCGTCCGCTCGGCCGATAGTGGATCTCATCATCGGAGTCTTCCGGCTGCGGTTCGAAGCAGCGGTCAAATTTGCGCCGCAGACGTTTCTTGAGCTGGAAGGTGCGCTCCGTGTTTGAGAACGTGTATTCCTGCTCTTTGAGTTTGGCATAGTAGTCAGAGAACTTGTTGAAGAGAATTGAGATGGGCATGCCGTTGAGGATGATGCCAAAGGAGATGCAGCCGAACGCAACGCAGCGGCCGAGATAGGAGATGGGAACGACATCGCCGTAACCCACCGTAGATATGCTCACCTACAGGAAACGAGAAAAGAAAAGAAGTGCTTCGGGTTATCGGTTATCAGTTGTTGTTTTTTTCACAGACATTTTACAGGACAAATCAGTTTTTTTGTATTTATGATTCACTGTTTAGAAGTTAAGAACGATGAAGATCGAATGAACCTCCAGGAAAGCAAGGCTACATGTCACATCGTGAACGCAATCACTGTGACTGGTAACAAGTGAGACGCATTACAAAGTATTAGACGGGATTAGACACGTAAGTTAACAGCTGCTGCCAGATAAATAAATAAAAAAACACATCATCAAATGTTAGTGACAGAAACACAGCACAATGGCACATAGAGCCTTGTGTTACTTGATATAAACATGCAAATTTTTATAAAAAAGAATATAAATGTTAAGCTTCAAATGACCAAATATCACACTTCTACTCACTTGATGAATCCACACAAAAAGAGGAACATAAAAATGTATTGATTCATACAATCTGCTCGACTTCACATAAGTAAATCACAGGAGTTTCTCCTTTAGCCGAGAATAAATCAACATCATGAATAAACATACATTGCAACAACGTTAAATTGATCTCTGAAGGCGGACAGGAGGCATCGGCTGGTCAGTCAGTGTAACATTTCAATAGATTTACTCAAAGAGCCAAAAAGAAACTGTTGTTTAACAACACAAAAGCTTGATAGACGTCTCAAGTCAATCTCAACTCCATCTCATGATCCATACAAATACTTGCACGAATGTAATTTTTGCTCATCGGAATACTTCTAAAGCTAAATCAGTTGGACTTTATCGGAGTCCTTTAATATGGCTGTACTTGTGAATTCTCCCTTTCGCGGAGCCGCAAATATAGCACAGGACATGACTCTGCCTTGCACGGCGAACCTTTGCTCAGGCCTGACTAGACAGGCAGCGCAAATCCCGGCAGGCTTAATCCTTGACACCCGAATTGCACTGCACTGCTTGATCTCAGTGCCACCCCCCCCCCCTCCCCCCCCCCCCCCCCCCCCCCCCCACCCCCCCACCCCCCCAGCTGAGCTTCTCCCAGCTCTGTCAAGAGGAACAGGTTAGCAAGGATCGTACCCTATTTAAGTGATCCGGAAAGAGTCTGAGTGACAACCAGAAAAGCCGGCAACATCACCGGTGCTGCGGTGAACCTTTCATTACCCCTTTAGTAATGGAAGCATGTGGGAATATTCAAATGTACTTTAAATGTGAAGTCCAGCTCGGAAGGATTTCATTTTAACATTTTGATGCCACTTGATAATGGATGGTTGAAGATAATCACCTTGGTTTCTTCATTTACTGTCCCATCCGCCAAAAAACCACAACAAAGTCACATGCACAAGACAGTCTCATTTGCTTTGAACCAAATTCAAAGCCAGAAAAATCTATTAAAGTTACTGTTGAAGGCTGTCGGATACTTACAGCCGCCCACCACCAGGCATCTGGTATGCTGCTGAATGGTGTCCCCGGCTGGTCCACCTCCACAGAGTGCATCAGGGCAGAAAAGGTGAAGATGCCCATGGCAATGAACAGAAACAGACAACACACCTAACGTAAGACAGAAAAGCACACGTTAGTCGTACGTAATAATATACAATGATTATGGCAGGTGGGGTTTTTTTGGAGGGGGGGGAGTTCAGTGTAGCTTTATATTTGTTCGACTTATATTCCTCTACAAGAACGCTGGTATGTAATGGCGATAAACATTGTATTTTGTTTTAGCTTGTTAAAGTGGTTAAAAGAAAAAGTGTATTTTTTTCATTCTGTTATCTAAGTGACTTTTACCTTGTTATAAGAGAATTTTATGAGTTACAAATATTTCCAGATGTGTTTATGCGTTTTATTGATATGTCTACACACCTGCTCTGAGCACTGGCGGATGGTGAAGCCAAACGCCCTCATGCCTGTGGAGTGCCGAGCGAGCTTGAGGATGCGGAAGATTCGCATCAGTTTGATGACCTTGAGGACTTTGCTGACTTTACTGACTCTTGCCATGGTCTTCAAGTCTTCCTGTGCACTGACGTCTTCGGAATCAATAAAGAACACCTCAAAAACGAGCTGCATGAAGTAGGGCATAACAGCCACGATATCAACAAAGTTCAGGGCGCTCTTAACAAAGTGCTTGATGTTGGACGTGGTTAATAATCGCAAAAAGTATTCCAATGTGAAGAAAAGGATGGAGCTAATTTCGATCCACTCCATGTAGGTTCTACCTGCAAGTTGGTAGTCCCTGAGTTCTTTGACTGTACTCATTGTCATGGCAACAATAGAAATGAGCACAAAGAGACTGGAAAACACAGCAAAGGCTTTGGCTGAGAGTGAGGAGTAAGGGTTCTCCATTAAGTCCCAGAGGGCCTTCCGAAAGCCTCCAAGAAACATGGCCTTGTAGCCCTCGTCGTCCTGGTGAGGCTTAATCTCGTCAATCAGTTCCTGGTTGACCTTCAGTTGGTCTCTGATGTCATCAACCTTCTCTTCAAACAGAATGCGACAGCACCTGGGAAGGACAAGATCATTGGTATTATACAAAAATACACTTTGCAAAGTCATTCTTGACTCTCAAATAACATTTGACCAGGACACCGTGACGACAAAGTATGGACACCACACCTGGGAGTGTACTTCAGCTTGAGCCCCCAGAAGGACATCTCTTCCTCAAAGTTGACGGGGCAGAGACTGTCCATCACCCACAGGACATTGCTGCAGTAGAAGTGGAAAATGTAATGGAAAAACATGGGGTCCCTGTCAAAGAAGAACTCGTCGTTCCGAACATTATAGTCGTCACAAAGCGTCAGACGCTTCGCCGGATCCTCGCAGACCGCGAGGATACCAAGCCGGGTTTTAGGGTATCGGAGGACCAGGTGCTTCGGGACATGAAACACTTTTCCGCCCACGTTCAGGTTGACGATAGTTGATTTCCTCAGATTTGTTGCTTCTCTCTTCTTGTCTTTTTTTGCAGGTTTTTTCTCGTCGTGAGCATCAAGGTTATCCATGGACGTCCATGCTTTCACCGAGCTGTCCTGTGAAAATGGAAATTCATACTCCTGGTCTTCAGCACTTTGTGAAAAGCTCATCTCCCGCTTTATGGTGGCAAAAAGACTGGAGCGACGCTTTTTCAGCACTTTCAACTTCGGCTTGAAATCCATTGTGACAGCTTCTCAGAGGGCCGCCCAGTTGGAAAGTTTTCAATCTGGTCAAAGTCACTGAAAAATAATATCCTCTATATTCCACAAGCTGTCCATTGTTTCTAAAATCTCACAAATGTTAGACACAATGTGTCTTCACACTAAAATAAATGATTTAAAGAAAAGATAGCTGCTGCGCTCCTCACCCAGCATGCAAGAAGATCAACTGCATGAGTTAAGGATTCAGGCTCTTGACTGACTCTCTAATCCTATTGCTGTTCTTTCTGTCCCAACGCAAGTTAAAAATACTGTTCACGAGGATTAGTGTTGTGATTTAGGGCTTTGAGTTCTGAGAGAGGAAGAAAGGCAGAGAGTGTTGAGATGACAGTATTCCACTGCTAACAAGGCTGGAAAGAGCTGGTAGATTACATAAGCGATCTCCAGCTGTTTTTCTGAAGTTTGGCTTCAATGTGCAAATAAGGATGGATTTATATTTTTAAAATGCATCCATGTATGGAATAACATCTCATTACTCGTTGTACATCATGTAAAATAAATAAATAAGTCAAGCCAGAAGAAAAGGAAGTCGTGCATATATGAAGAAGCTGGAGTACATTCTTGGTATATTTGGTGAAACTGAATTTCTAATTTGTAGAAATAGCATTTCATGACACTTTAAATTCAGTGTGACTGACTTCTATAATCACAGAACTGCAGACCACAATTTAAAAGTAAACTGGTTGTTAATACTGCAATAACTTACCACATTACCACAAATGATAAGATACACAGAGTTAGATCCTCACATCCCTGTTAATACAGATATTTAGTAATTATCATATTACTGATTTTTAAAAACAATGCTCTAATTATTGACAGATTCATTACCAAAAGATGGACAAGTATAGTCTATCATTCAGGCTTATCGTGTTTGGGTTTTTTTTTTTTTTATTTCTGTTCATCAGTGGGTTACCAAAGGTAACTATTGATATGCCCCAACCAGAACATATTACTTGTCCACAATCATTGCGCACATTCCGGTGTCATTAAAATGTGAGGAGAATAACAAATGTGAAGGGCTATAATGAATTATACGTGCATGAACGGGTGTTAACATTATATATTGTTTTATCGCAATAGTTTTAGCACACATTAAAATATGGTTTGCCCCAGGTGTTTTACCCTCAAGACGTCGACACATGGTATGACCCACATCACCGGAAACAGGAAAAAAAATATCCACAAAACTGTTTTTTTAACGTAAATATTTAACTCTTATATGTATCTTATATCTAATTATTCCATGTCAGAGTTACAAAATTATAAATATGTACATTTTTAATAAAGTAAGTATTTCTTGATACCTTTTATCCCTCCCCCACGCCACGTCACGTCCTTTCCGGTCTAACCTGACAACATGGACGCCAGCCGCGTGCAGCCGATCAAGCTCGCAAGAGTAAGAAAACAATAAATTTCCCCGAATTTATCACATCCACACGGGTGGACATATACAATAATAAGTAATGTTTGACTTGGTCCAAAAACGTTCAAGCTAAAGTTAGATTTGACGCCTGGATTGAGTAAAGTGTGTTCGGCTCTCGTGATTCCATCATGGAGGCCTGTCCGTGCTCCAGTCTGTGTTCGCTGCTCCCTCGTTAGCATGAACAACACACCATCCCGTTCCGTCTCTGCTGCTTTACAGATTTGGATTTATACCACAGGGCTGCAATGACGTTATGATTTGTGTTTTCTCTCCAGGTTACCAAGGTGCTCGGGAGAACTGGCTCCCAGGGACAGTGTACACAGGTATGCTAATAATGCTAATCTCTCAAACTTCACGATATGGATCAACAATGTACTGTTGTTTTCTTGTCCTTGCACGTGCTGTTTGCTGATACTTCACAACGCCCTGATAGTTAATGCTGTATCACTGTCTGTGTGAGTGTTCAGCTATTGTTTAATGTGCCTGTTGAGGTAGATTTCTCGACTGAGATGAGAAATCTCCAGTGAAGTCAGATCACTTTAAATTATGAATGCAGCTCTTTGTGGATAAAGCAATGTGTGAATGTGATGAACAAGTCCATCAAATATTACATATCTGAGGAAAGAAGCCTTAAGCTGCAATCCGATAAGCTTCTGTCGTACAGCAGTATGAGTCCTTATAAAATGTCTTAATATCAGTGAAGTCCATACTTGTGTTTGTCGTGATGTGACTGTAATGTTGACTTCCTGCACTGTTTTCTTCCTCCAGGTCCGTGTTGAGTTCATGGACGACAGTAATCGCTCCATCATCAGGAACGTGAAGGGCCCGGTCAGAGAAGGAGATGTTCTGACACTCCTGGAGTCTGAAAGAGAGGCCAGGAGGCTGCGATAGGTGAGAATTGACCTCCACTATCAAATCTCTCAACTTAAGGTTTTTATATGCAGTCGGGTTATTATATAGATCTTAACATCGAGGATATGATTGCTGTTTTTTTTCCTCACAGACTGAGCATTGGTCATTTAACTGCAGAGATAATCCACTGAAAACACCACAGATACTTTAGTGTTGTCTGTGGATTCTTTATTTGATTCTGAAGTAAAATTTTACTTCTGACCCAACAATTATTCCTGCAGGGCAGAACAGTGACTCATCTGTGACTGGTTAGGAGATAAATGTTTACATAAAATATTGGTGTTCATTAAAATGTAGAAGCATAGTGTTTTTCTTGTTGTATGTGCTCGTTTGAGGCTTTAACAAACGTTTATTTCCGCAGTGCGATGAAGCATAGGTGCCAACCCCACGCCGGAGGAGCGAATGCCATCAGTTTCTCCTGCAGCAGCCTCATTCTCGCCTGCTTGAATGTTTTGAAATAAATTTGTTGAGATGAGTTTGGCAGTCCTGTCTTTAATAATCTGAGTCGTAGACTTTGTTTCTCTGTGGGGGTCGTAAATGCCAAACCATGCAAGGGCTGGTCAAAGCTTTTGTCTAACACACAATCTGAGTTAATGAATTTTTGTAAGTGGTTGTCAAGAGTGTTGAGGTTTAACCAATTTGAGTTTTCACATCCACTCAATGTCCGTACATTGTTTGAATAAGTAGGAGTGAGTAGTCCTCTGGATCCAAAGAAACTTCACACCGCAAGACAGAGATGGAATAAACAGGAAATATAATTGCAATAACATTAGTAATAGTGTACATGTATGTAAATAAGTGAATGGATAAATGAAAGGTGGTGATGGATACATGTGCACCTTGAGGGCAAAATAAGTTGTTGAATTTTCAATCAGTGTGGAAATGTGGTTAGTACAAAAATTTATATAAGCATTTTGGGGGGGAAAACAGTTATTGGAGACCACCTGATTGGAAACTTATTTTAAATGTACTTGCAGTTCTCTTCGAAATGTGGTTTATTTCTCCCCGCTGTGCTTTGCAGACTGAAGCTGAGCATCTTGTCGGCAACTAAAAGTAGGACTTGATGAGCTTTACTTTCCAATGATTACTCTCTAAAATCTGCATTTGTGATCTTTGTTGAGAATATAATTAAAATAAATTCCACGTGGTTTGTGATATTTTGGCCCATCTGGTCCAAATCAGAGAACAACTGAGCAAATACAAGATGAGCCACACAAATTGATGTGACATACTGTGATGACAGAAAGACGAGTACGTTATTTAGCAGTTTGGAAAGGCCTTTAGCGCAATGGGGTATCCTGCATAGTAAATGAAATCACTAAACTAAGAAAAATAGTTACTTAGGGTTTTCTTGGTTAGTCTGTGATCTGATCCTTACTGGAAAGTGAATTTTTTCAGATCACTCCTCAGGTTCCTCCGTTGGAAGCAAAAGTTAAATATTACCACTTTGTCCAAGTGTTGAAATATAATTTTTAAAGACAGACTCTCACAATCATCTTTAATTGATCTAATTTTAACTAATGCTGCTCATAAATACACTGACGTTGGCGTTTTCGCAGATGACCTGAGCGATCACTGTTACTGCTGCAACTAGAAATGTGAAGTTGCCAAAAACAAAACCTCGAATATTGAACAAAAATTGCTTTCATGAGCACTTTATCTCAGCAGGCTCTCTGTTTGAAACAAACTATCCCATCTTAGCCGCCACAGACTTGAACCCCGATTTCTTTGAACCGTGCAATGATCTTAAGAAGCCTACAATTAATTTCAGCCCAATTTACAATACCGGAGGTTCACAGTGCACTTAAAGATCTGGACACCAGGAAAGCAGCTGGTCGAGATACGTTGGATCCCTTATTTCTGAAGCTGGCTGCTGATTTTTAATGCTGAATCTTTATCTTTCATTTTTAATCTAAGACTTTGTACCAACAAAATTCCGACAGTGTGGAAAAAGGCCTTTGTCCTCCCTCTTCTGAAAGGAGGAAATCCCTCTGAAGTGAACAATTACAGGCCTGTTTCTAAACACTGCAACTAAAATGTTTGAAAAACTGCTCAGTGACCAAATTAAGTTGTTTTTAGAAACCCATTGTAGTTTCAATCCTTTTCAATCTGGTTTGGCACTTGTAGTTGACCTGTCAAAGGCGTTTGACGCTGTGGATCACTCTCTTTTAGTTAAAACTCTAACTACCAATGGCGTCTCAGAGCAAGCAGTTGGCCTGTTCGTCAGCTGCCAGTCAAACAGATGCTGGTCACTCAAGGTGTGCCACAGGGCTCCGTCCTTGGACACATTTTATTTTCTGTTTATGTGAATGAAAGTTTATTTACTTTCCTGGTTAAATCGAGGTTAATGAATGCCCCAGTGGAGGCTGAACGTGTTGGTCAATGGCTGCTGTCGCCTTTAGGTGACTGAAGTTACTTTTTTGTTGTTGTTTGGGTTTTTTTTTAAGTTCATTTACCATTCTGGATTTTGAGGTGTGTTCACAGTCATTCTGTGTCAACTATCTTTCGTTTTCTGCAGTCTAATATTGCAAAGTTTATACTATTTGGATGTATCTTCCCACCTGGAAAAATGTGTTCAGTCAGTGAAGCTCAAGCACTAATCTGCTCTCACTTTCAATAGTTTTCATACTTTAGTTCACTGTCAATAAAAGGTTATTTTCTAATTTAGTGAGCTTACAGAAAGCCTGAAAAATGCCTGGTACGTCATTGCAGGCTCTCCTCGGAGTCTATTTAATGCCCCTGTGGTCAGACGAGAGCTTTATTTGCTTCTCTAACAATCCCACTTACTGGAGAGTCTCCTTTGTCTTTGAGACCTCATCTCGACGCCCACCATTCCTGTGAACTGCCAGCCCTTCGTTTCATTATGAGCTGAGGAAGCGGCTTTATGAGAACACTTTGATGTCTTCTTATAGCTTTCTCCCTGAGTTATCTACATTTCTATTCCGGGCACTGAGCAGCTATTTAGAGTAGCATTGATAAGATTCAAGCATTTCCACTGCCAGGCCTTTTCCCATTGATAACTGTGAACAAGCCAATTAAAGGGAGACTATTTGTCGCTGTGAGAGCTCGAATCACCAGAAGATTATTTCATATTCTTACTCTTAAGATGGTACGAAACAAGAATTATACCAATTTTGATTTATATGCTGAATAAGTAATCTTTGATTCATTGTTTACACACTGGATTTTTCTCCGGGAGATTGAAAAAGAAATGTCACTTGACATTTTATTTTATACTGTTCTTTAGCTTTTCCCTCTCTCTGTATACAAGATGTAGCAATCAAATTAAACAATTGTACAGCACAGCTGTGTGTACACGATCATTTCGTTAATAACCCTGCACATTTATTGACTTAAATTCCGGTCGTCTGGATGCAGAAACAGCGATGAGATTAATTTCCCACTTGTGAAGTTAAAACACTGACCAGCAGAGGGCAGCATCACTCTTAGTGACAGCCATCAGATTATAACCAAAACCATCTTCAACAACTGACCACAAGCAAACAGCAGATTACACCCAGAAGCAGAGCAGTGCTGAGATTACTGAAAGTTATAATCAGGGACAAAGTAACACAGTTGCCTTTTAATGTAAAGCTTGTCTGAATTCTCTGGATTCACTGACTTTTTTAGGGCTTATTTCTCTTTTCTACTCTTGTTTTTTTTTCAGAATGTTTCACGGCACTCCGGCAACATTCAGCAGGGGTGACCTCCACACCTGCACCACCCTGAGCTAGAACAGAGAAGACTGATGGATGTGGGTTCACGTTGTCATGTAACATCATCTGTCAAACAATGAGAACACTGTTCACTCGTTCCAAAGTTTATCACATGTTAAAGAACCAAACCTTCAACTATACAGATGAACCGCTGTTGTTGTTGTTGTTGTCGGTGTTGTTGTTGTTGTTGTTGTCGGTGTTGTTGTTGTTGTTGTTGTTGTTCAGTCAAATCTCCCCATGAATGTTCGTGATCCTTGTTTGATCCTGTTTGGTTCAAACAAAACTTTGTGCACATTAAATTTTGCAAAGTTGGCCTCAGTAGATTAATGAATTAACAAAATAGGGCAGCAACTGAACAGCGTTAAAATCCCCATGAAGAAACTTCGTTTCCCCCCCACCTTTACTTTTAGTGACAGTGTTGTTTTAGGCAGGAAGGTATTTGGCTGAATTCCAGCCGAAGGTTAATAAAGAAACCCAGTGGTTGAGGGAAGCGGGTCAGTTTGAGTTATGTGTCATGTTGGGGCTAATGTACGTACACTGTAGGGTCAATGACCATGTCTTTTCCACAAATAACTTGACCTATTTTGTCAGGAAGCTGTGAATGACTTGCTGGTGGAGAAAAGTGAGTTGGATTTGTTTGTAAGAATCAGAATATGAAGGAAAGAAAAAAAAAGACGAATCTATGAGACTCAGTTGTAGTTTTAACAGCATTTTACCAAAAGGAGATCAGTGACAACTTTTGAGACTAGTTTTTACAAGACGAGGCATGGAAATAGATCAAAATGGATTTTTTTTTTGTCTAGCATTCATCCGATCTGACGCGTCGGCAAGCCAACATGTTAAGATTTTATTGACTCTTAAAATTGATTTGTGCTCCAGTTCTCCAGAGTGCAGCTCAGTTCAACTTTTTATAAAACAGTTGTTCCAACTTGAAAACAGTTTTATAAGACTTTTTTTTTTCAGTCAATGCCAAAACCTGAAAAGACACCACTGCTTAAAACTATTCACTGCAGGAAAACAAAAGCTTGGAATACTTTACATATTTTTAATCCAACACGTCACAGATAAACCTGTTTTTTTATCTCATGTCGGTAGAGCACAACATGCAGTGTTGCAGTATCAGCCCCCGGAGGCTTTAGCACCTCGAAGAATATTTGTGACTCCAGCCAGGAAAAGCATCCACAACTATGTGAAACTAAATAGGAGAACTCATACCAAGGCACAAATTAATAGCTGGCAGCCATTCATCAGCTGTGTGAAAGTACCGGCGTGCAGGCACTTGACGGATTCTTATTCAAAGAATCAGAGAGAAAGACTGTAAGCAGACAACAGAGGAGTGAGACTGAAGTACGTTAACCCATTCCGTTATTCTCTTTTGACAGGGAAGGGGTGCAGAGCTGGACCTTTATGGAAATCTGAAGCAAAAGTCACTGAAAATCACAGATAAAGCGGAATATATAAAGGGTTTCTGGGGGGGGGGGCGACTTCACAAACAACAACAACAGCTCGGTGTATGAAAACAACTCAGTGCCACCTTGACCCCACTGTCATCGTCATTCCTCTCCATCTCGGTGTGTCACCCGCCCAGACAGACCGACAGCATGTGTTTACCACGTCTTCATTTCAACCCCCCCCACCCCCCACCCCCCACGTCTTGAGGCATAAATACACTGAGTTGGAAACAAATCCATCCCAAGGCCACTTCTTGTTTGTCTGCATGGTACCAAGGGCTAACTCAGCCAGTGTGTGTGTGTGTGTGTGTGTGTGTGTGTGTGTGTGTGTGTGTGTGTGTGTGTGTGTGTGTGTGTGTGTGTGTGTGTGTGTGTGTGTGTGTGTGTGTGTGTGTGTGTGACTGAGTCGTACTTGGTAAAAATGCATCAGCAACCATTGAGTTAATATAGATTGGATATTGGTGAGAAACACAATTATTATAAAAAAAAAAAAAAAAAACTTTGTTCAAAGGGAAATGAATGTCTGCCAGCACTTTAACCACTGTGAGAAAATCATGTTAACAGACTGAATGTGGAGTCCTTAGTATTGTAATGATTGATGCTCTTTTCTCTTTATTGTTATGGGCAATAATATGAGGTATTCAAAGATGAAGACCTACCAAGGTGTCCAGTAAAAGTACACCTTGCAAGAAAAAAGTAGTCTTTTTATTTTCTATTGTCTGTGGATTCCACAAGCAGTTAATCTATCATACATCTGATATTGTGGGGAAACAATCAGATAAGAGAATGTGACATAAAACCAAGCATGCTGAATTGTAGCTTCAGAGCCTGTGGGCGCAATGATCTCTCATCCAACAAGTCAAAGACACGCTTGATAAGTTATATTGAGACCATAAAACAATCACAAGCAAACACGTTGGCTTTTCTGACAATAAAGGAAAATATCTGAATGGAAATACATTCAGTTCTCAATGTGCATGATTGGGTTTCCTCTGAGCTCGGCCGCGCTTCCCTCACAGTCCAAAGTCGAATTGAGAAATGTCCCGAGGTGTGAATGTGAGACGAATGATCCAAATAAAGAAAATGGCTGGAGGGAGTAGTTTCAAAAGTAAATTTACACGACTTAATTACAGTGCTCTGTGAAATACTGGAATTTTGTCCAGGTTAAAGCAGAATGAGATAATGACTCCTCTGGTATTTCGTGAGTTCCCTGATGTGACTTGCGAGCCGCAAGATGACTTAACTTGTGGTGTTTGCTTGGGGTAACCGAGGACTTCTCCCATGCAGCTCGGCGGGAGCGTGCAGCAGGGAGGTCGTGGAGCCTTCGAGGGGAAGGAGGCCTCTGATTTATACTCTCTGAACCCAACTACGACCCGGGTCATGGCCTGCAAATTTGCGAATGGGGCCCACAGGACACAGGGGAAGACAGTCACCCCAGAGGTAACTAGGAGTCATTCCAATGCCATATCTTTCTCTCCTTCTGCGGGTTTATGTCCTCGTTCTCATGGTCTGGAAAACTTCTTAACCCCCCCGCCAAATCCCCACATTTCCTCTCATGACTGAACCTTAGTAAACTCACCCCCCCCCCCCCCCCCCTCCTCCTTTTCCTTTTCCTTTCACACTGATTGCAGAGTGTGAATTTGGTCTAATTGGGCCTGTTTTCACAGTTTACAGAATGGAGAGGCGCAACACATCTCTATGTCATCATGCTTTTGTGTCTAATCTTGTGATCTTATGTCACTGCTGTGTGGGGGAAATAGCAGCGTGTCAATGCTCAAATAACAGAGAAACAAGGAGTTAAATGAAAACTGAGTATATCTGCTGGCTTAAGAACAAGCTGCACAAACACCGAAGGAATAATAGAGAAAAAAAAATAAAGCTTGACAGATAAGAAACACAAAGCCAAACACGTTCATGATTTCCTTTTATGTAAGCGTAAAAGCAAAAGGTGGAGACATCATCGCGCGAAGGTCAGAATAACAAGCCTTCCATTTATTATTTTTGAAGGCAGCATTCCCCGCCATGCACTTGTAGCACATCTTTTCACACAACGCTCGCTGCACCGCAGTGTCACAGGATCAACAGCAGGTGCAGCGACAGACCGGGAACGTGACAGGCTGGAGCACAGGGTCTGGAGCCACGGCACCGGTTAATAATGAAGCCCGCTGCGCGGCACTGATGAAGAAAGAGTTGTTTTTTGCAGCTCAGTAGCACATGTCCTTCAGGGACACACTGGAACAACAACACTTTGTGGACTGTGTCCCCCCCCCCCCCCCCCCCCCCAGACCAACCTGAAAGCTGTTGCACAGCCAGGTATTGTTCTTAGACTGGGAATGTTTACGTGGCACCAGAGAGAAGATGTGATGCGATCAGGCATGTTTTATGATACACGATGAAGTTGGGTAATTCAGCTGAAAGGGAGCTTCAAGTCGAGAGGAAGAAAGCCTCCCTGCTTGCAGGTTACACCCATTGCTCAGATCGAGAGTGTAAGGCAGGGGTGTCAGACATGCGGCCCGGGGGCCAGAACCGGCCCGCCAGAGGATCTAATCCGGCCCGCCATGTGTGTTTTTTTTTTTTTAAGTATAAATATGAAAACTGACAGAAGCTGATCTAAAAACACTAGATTGGCAAAAATGACATTCAAAACCGCCCTTGGTCAGAATTTGACACCCCAACATTAATGCATCTGTGGAGGTCACATGACGCAACACCTTTCACAACAATGAGTCCAATTTATGGGAAATGATACTTTAGACACGTAAACTCAAAACAATTTCCAGATGATGACAAATTGTTTTAATCTTGAATAAAAATATGATGTCCAGATACAGGTGACTGAGGGTGCTTTTCATTTGAATGAAATAAAATCATAAATAAAAACAGCAGTTGTAGGAATTAAGCCTTGATTGATGTGGAGTAAACCCATGTCGAGCTTTAAAAGTTATTACTAAACTCCTGAATCATTTGTAGCGTTATTGTCATCTTACAGACGGTTATTTCTCTTTTAAGTCACACTGTACAGTCGCAGGCGGTGCCAAACACATGGCTTGTGGGCCAGAACCAGGCAGTGGAATTAACCCCCCACCCCATGACGCCAAGTGAGAACATTACATCAGCTTCTCTTTCTGAAAACATATTTCAAGTGTTTTGTTTGTGATTTGTGAGCATATGCATTTAAATATTTCATTGTTTTAAAATGTCTCTCTGTAAAGATTGCATTTAATAATTACAAAAAAAAAATGTGTTCAGGTTTTTGTAAAATGCTGAATTTTGAATTCATGTGTTTGTTTCCCTTTGTTTTAAAGAAATGCAACATTCAGAGTTATCCATAGAGTTGTAATCATGTTTCACCTCGAAGAAAAATTAGGAAATTCTGTAGACATATGTGAGACACCAAGGCACACAAACATCTGGGATACACAGACCGAAAACTCGACAGGACGTCGGCTATTTGGAAAAACGTGGTCGATTTTTCCCAGCTTTGGTTCAAATTAACTATTTTCTCAGGCGAACTAATCCCCGGGGTTATTCTAGATTACTTCAAATTTGACCAGTTGACACAACAGGCATTGGTGAGCTAAACTTGTTAAAAATCTTCCTCAAAAGTCTGAGGGTGTGGCCAAAACAAAATATGTTACAGCAGTAACATGCTCTGAGCTACTGCCTGATGAAGAGCCATGTTAAAAGCCAATCACAAACCTCGACTGTATTCCTGGCAGTATCCAACAAACACGTGTCTCAAATATCACGTGCCTGAAAAAGCGTTCAACAAAAACTATTTGCCAAATACTTTTCATCCAGCCATGAGAATGTTCAGTGACTGTGCTCACCATTTTATAGAAATGCTTCTGTGAATGCTGCAGGCCCCCAAACTCTTTTATTATGTGCTTCAGCTTTGTCTTGTGATTTACAAGGCGTTCCCTGTAAGAGATGTGGTCTGGATGTCGTCTCTCTATATTTACGTTTCAACACCACAGGTACTGATGCATCCCTCAAACCATCCGAGATGGAGGCTTCTGAACTGTGTCTCTCTCCTCTTGGGTCTGCAGATCACGGTGTCCATGGTTCCCACAACGACTTTCTCATTTTGATTCATCTAAACCCAAAATATTTTTCCTGCTTGGCCCAGACACTTGCATTTGTCTTCAGCCCAGAAAAGGTGCCAGTATTGTTTGGGTTGTGTTCCAATATGACTTCCTCGTTGCATGACACAGCCTTGACTTGTACTTGTGGTTTTCGCAGGAAACTGTTCACGATCTGTGATTTCTGGAAGTTTTACTGAGCTAATATAATGGTTTTTTTTTCAGTAAAATATTCCAACTGCAGTGATTCCTGATGGCCGGAAGTTGACAAGCTTTTTTTGTTATACATGAAGCTTACGGCGATTTCTGTAGGTTGACAGTTTACCATTGAGTAATTACCTGAGTGATATGGCTGCACCTCTACATCTTGGAAATAGGATTAGTCAATGTGGGGTAAATAATGTTTTTTAATGGACTGGAAACCATGTGTCCATCTTGACTTGTGAGAGATTCTGTCTCTTTAAATACAATTTTTTTATACCCACTCATACTTTCAGAGTTTTGCAATCTGACCTAAATAGCTTAAAATGCTGAACTGTTGTTTTTCTACAGTACTTTTACAATCTTTTGTTCCTCATCCAAACTTGTTAAAAGATGAGAAGCTAAGATCAAACTTCTACATGAGCAAATATTTTCCATGAAATTGATAAATGCCTTTAATTTACATCATGAAACCTTTTGGAATAACGGATCATTTAATCTGCATTATATTCATATTACATTCATTTTGAAACAGCTCGTTGCCTCCCTTTACTGCTATAAACATAAAGCCAGAACTACAATCACTCAGTTCCAATTAGGTTTTGGGATTTCCAGATTAACTTGGATAAAGACAATCTTCGGAGATTATTGGGGTTGTAATGACATGACTGGACAGATGGTCAGAGGCCATGGATTCACTGCAACTTCTGATAATTCTTTAAGAACATCAGTGGCTGTTTTTCTTTAACACCTCAGATTTTTTTTCAAAAAGGTGATTTTGCTTTCTGCTTCATCTGTTTCAATGTACCTTTATTGGTTTTGTTGATGGATGGTTGATAAGAACCGCTAATATCTGTTATATCTGGGCAGCTTGGTTCCTCTGACATCGGCTATAGGCAGAAAACGAAAACAGAAGTTCATTGAAAGTGTCGTACATTGTCTCTTACACAATTTTATAAACCACCTGACGGGTGCTAACATATGTTACAACATATAGTTCATAGCAACACTGGGTAAATGTGTCACTGAGCCATTTCAACATATTGAGTTTTGTATGGATTAAGCAAGCAAGTGTTAATGAGTAAGCTTCGGGAGTGCAAGGAGGTGGAATTTGTTAACAAAGGCAGCCTGAGCTGGTCTTTAAGTTTTATCACCACTCAGATGAAACACGCTATAAGGTAGGGTAAACGTCGTGTGGCTGCTTTGAGAAACACATGAGTGGTTTTATTACTGAAACCGTTCCAGCAGTGCAAATGCACCTTGACATTGTATTTGTGCTGAAAGGTCTGTGATTCATAGCCAGATTTGCAGTGTATTGTTCTTCTCACAGCAGGAACTACAGACATAAAAGCATAATTTCTGCTGAGATGTCTGTGCTCAATCGTGCACAGCTGCTGTGGTACAGTTATAGGTCATGACCCCCCACTGTTCTGGAAGGACACTTTGTAATTCAAGCTGTCTTTCTCTTCCCTTCTCCGCACCACCAGCTGCTCGGCACTCGACAGAGGTTGAGGACCCGCATCGTTCCCAGAACAGGCCTCATTCAGTCAGAGGCCACTTCTCCTCAAGTGCCTCCTTCATCCAACCTGCTTAAACCTCTGCTGTTCATTCAAACTAAAAGGGCCCTGAATTAGCGTCACTGCGATCAGTAATCTACACCCAGTGACCCGAAGTCCACGTTTATGATGTGCTTGAATGTTTCACAGGAAGCCTCGGAGATCATGGGAATCAGGCTTGATAAGTGGGGTACATACCAAGGGGCTCATTTTGGGGACAAATGAGGAACAAAGCTGTGTCCCTTGAACCCCCAAGGAGACAAATCGGATCGTGTTCGTCAGATCTGAGGTTCAGATCCATGAACTGTCTGAAGAGGGGTTCTGGAGAGCTCGTTCAGAGGCCACAGCTGCCTCACTGATGCAGAGTCCCCTGACAATATAAATATGCGTTTCATTTATTTATAGCTACATTCAAGATACATCTCAACCTTGACTGGGGCAAATTGTTTTGGTCTCCAGTGGAATTTTTTGAAATAATGATTACAGCACAATGCACGCGAACACCGATAAGGGGATATTTTCGTCTTTCAGGAGATACACTTGTTCATTCCCATTGAATTTGTTGCTTTGCACAGGATTGTTTACGAGACTTAATATTGCCTCTTGTCTTTACATAAAGTTGACCAAATATCCCTTGGCAGCTTTTTCATATTTAATAAGCAGAAAACATGTTGTTGTTGGTTTTTTTTTACTTTTGCCAAGATGGAATACTTTGATGTTTTGGAAAATGTCAATCGAGTTGCTTATCATCTGAGAAAATGCTGAGCATGAAAAAGAACTTACAAAGTTATCAGTACTTATTTTTAATCTGTGCAAAAACGTGATTTATAAATTACTTCAGTTCAGCCCAGCTCCATGAGTCACTGGTATCCTCAGTGTCGTGCACAAGAGCCTTGCTGGCCGGGCTGGAGCCCTTCTGTTCCAACAGCTGTATGACTCTGAAGTGCTTTTCAAAAAGAAACGAAACATCATAGAGTCTTTGGCACTTTTTCACTTCAGCATCTGTTTGTTCTCATATTTTCTACCAACTTCAGCCTGAGGATCAAGTCTGATTGTTTACAGTTGGACATGGATTACAATCATTTATCCAGTATATGATCTCTCCGCTGGTCTTGGTGAGACTTCCACCGCTGTAACGGACTGTCAGCACAGACAGCTGCTGTGGTCAACCGCAGTCACTCCCTATTTACATTTTCCAAAGTGGAATATGCGTACATTCTGTACTTTTCAGCTTCCTGCCAGCTGGGACGCTCATTTAGTGTTCAAGCGGTGAAAGAAGTGCAAGGGAAGGCATGCAGCCGCTGTCTGAGTGTGTGGGTCGTCCATCGGCAGGAGTTTGTTCCTTTCAGACTAATCTGAGGTTAAAGTATCTCTTAGCATTCAGGCAAGCAGGAGCAATGACAAGAAGACATTCTTTTTTTTTTTTAATTATCATACACTGCTTGCCTATGCATGTGGAGGTCGAACTTGAGATTTGATGAATGTAAAAAAAAAAAAAGATGTGTGTGTGGGGCAAAGAGGAAGTGTTCCGCGATCAAAATAAAGAACATTTTTATGTGGAGACACGTTTCTGAGTCAGACTGTGGTTAATGTTTGGCTTTAGGAAGCTGGGGCTGCAAACAGACTCCGTAGGAAATGAATGTACAGTATTGTCAATACAATGTCCCCATAAGCCATAGAAACCTAATAAGTGTGTGTGTGTGTGTGAATATCAAAATGCCAAATTACAAAAACGTCCACGCGTGAAGGATGTGTGTGTGTGTGTATGTCTGTGGTCAGCTGTGCAAACAGACAGGACACCATTTAGTCCTGTGACTCACAGAGCTCGCCTTATGTCCCAGCAGGAGGGAGAAGATAGAGAATACATGTTCTTCTAATGTCAAGTATGGAGATTTCATGGCTTCGTTGAAGGAGATTCTCTGTGGTCACTAAAAATAAATAAAAAGTCTGCCCTTTGTGTGATTACTGAGAGTCTCAGACAGAACAGCATGTCGGACTGCTCAGAGGAAAGTCCTCATATCCTCTCCGCCTGCCTGCTCTCCATGCCTGTGGCCTGTTTGAAATGAGATCCAGTGTTGGAACAGGCCACACCTCGTCCCTCGGGACAGCTGGGAGAATAGAAACTCTAGGTTTTCCTTTGTTTCTGCGGGTTGCTGGGATTCACTGTGCGGATCCCAGCCTGACAATCGTACAGTGGTCGCTGAAGCAGGGTTCCATCAAGATAAATGAGCCCCAGCCAGGGCTGAACAGACAGGAATGCTGTCCTGTTGCACCACTGGGAGGCAGTGGTGTGTTTAGCCTCAACGCCTGTGGCCACAGTGCAGAGAGGTAATTGCGAAATTTGGTGCAGAGCAAGAGTGCTTGAATCAGTTCGTATGTGTCTGTCAGCACGTTTGTGTGGTCTCGGGGATCTGTGAGATGATGTATGTGGTTATTGTCATTTTATCATGTGTCGATATACTGGAACACCCAAATGAACCACAGCTCATTTTATTTACTTACGTGACTTGTTATGTTTATGTGCTTATATGGATAAAAACTGACATAGTTAATATGTAATTTCCTTTATCTGACACTTTTATCCGAGGTGACGCACACCCGAGGCGCCGCATAATGCCGCTCACCTCTAAAGAAGTCTCAAGTTTCTTACGCGAGGACACAACCCTGAGATTCTCATGATCACTGCAGGGTTCAAACCCGGGACTTCCTGACACCCAGACCAGGCTCTTGGATCACTGAACCTATCAGTAGTAATCATGGCACACCCCAAAACGCTCTCGCCATCGTCACAGATTGACTTTGAATCGTATAAAACCGCAGGACAGACGTTCATAAACTGTGAAGCCAGGAAATAAAAAAAGACTCATGAATGTCTGTATGTGAAGTTGCTTAAGTATGATGCTAAACAGGTTGATGCATTAAATTTGTCATTTCTGAATATCCTGGGATTTAAGCTTCACTTCAGACTGCTTTGAAACATATCCAGATATTTATTTTTGGCTCGTGCGCATGGAAAAATCTTAAATAACTTAAAACCCTCACAAACGTCATTAAACGAGAGAAGAGAGAGTCCAGAGATGGAGCAGAGATCATAGATCATAGTCTGTCCATGGGAACCAGAGGGTTACGGCTGGAAAGGCCTCAACACCTGTTTTCTTCTTCCTCTTCCTTCCCGCTTTCTATCCCCTTGTACATGACTAAGTCTGGAGGCTGCAGTGAGACATACAGATGTTAAGCATTTGGAATCTGGGTAAAGGGTCAACATGCCGGCTTGAGATAGGAGCGGCCATTTTGGAGGAATTGAATGAGCGGCAGTGGGAAGGCGTGGATCCGGATATGATTGGGAACACGTGAAGTCAGCGGAAAAAGTACACTCCAACAAGCCTTGAACTGAAATGGCATTTGTTTAGTCTGTTCTAAATTAAATATACTGTTGGTTTAACAGCACAAGATGGCTATTTGAAGGATGAGCTGGGTCTTTCCCCCTCGAGATACAATCCACTTATGGAACATGAATATTCTTCTAGCAAAATAAGTGTAATTTTGATTTACCTTGAATACTTATTTTCAATGTATTTTTAACTGACAATGGATGGATGATATTACATACATACATACATACATACATACATACATACATACATACATACATACATACATACATACATACATACATACATACATACATACATACATACATACATACATACATACATACATACATACATACATACATACATACACACTTCTACTTTATATTTTGACATTTAAATGAAATATTTGAATGCACTGTATTAATCTAACAAGATTACTTTTCTTGCAGATTACAGGATAATCTTTCAATACCTAGTATATCAAGTCCATTATCAGCTTCCCAGATCAATAATCAGCAGTTATGTACGTGACACAGCATGTTCTCCACATGCCTTTCGACAGATAATCAACTCTCTGTATGGCTTGTAACGACGTCGCCATCGAGACATGAGGTCAAATCCAGGTTTTCTCACTCATTGTCCTCCAGTCTTATTCATATATGGATTTAAAATTCTTTACATGTACCATCACAACCTTCTTGTTTGTGACATCTCAATTTTACATTTTATGCAAGTATGTGAATTATCCCAGTGTCTGCATTAATGTTTTTTACTTCAAATAGCCTTTGTTACTTAAAAAGAAAATGGGGGTGGGGGGTATTTTAATCCAAACAGAGCAGCCTTTGAGTGCGGAGGCCAAGAGGAAAATAATGAATGTTTGTTACATTCCACAGAGGTATGAATGAGAGCGCAGCATTGCTCCATCCCAGCACTGTCAGCAGTCTCCCAGTTACCTTTCACCCACTTCGTCTCAGCCGCAGACAGGAGAGGGTTAAAACAGCTCCTTTCATTGAGGTCTGGCCCCGGATCACTTATGGCCTGTGAGCTCACGGGCTGTTAAGAAAAAAAAAAGAGAGAGAGAGAGAAAGAATCAACGTCCCTGTAATGTGGGCATTCTCTGTGCTGTGAACTTTCCCCTAATTCTCACAGTCCTCCCAGTTTCCCAGCAGCAGACCTTCAGTGAGGAGCACCTCAGGCCAAAGTGTACATGCTCCCCCTCCTGATGACATCCACCTCTCTCTCTCTCTCTCTCTCTCTCTCTCTCTCTCTCTCTCTCTCTCTCTCTCTCTCTCTCTCTCTCTCCAACCAGTGACGATTAACAAGTCCTGACACCAAACGTCTCTGCACAGTCACTCCTGGCTATGATTTCCCACTGATAGATGATACATCCAACCTGTAACGACATCTTTAAGTTTATAAACTGCATTTTGTTTTCATTAAACATCAAGAATTATGTGGTACATTTTGTAAATGTAAGGCATTCAAGATCTCTTTTTTTATATGACTTGGTTTGCTGTTTTATAACACTTCTGTGGGAAAAAAAATATTAAGTTAAGTTATATGTTCTAGTTGTTAGTGCTCATACTTGTGAGACAAATTCTATGATTTGGTTATTTTGTGGTTTGTAAAAATGTTTAAGAGGTTTTTTTGGGGGGAGAGCTCAATTTATGTTCTTAATATTTGGGTGATGGTGTGTATTAAACATCTGGCTCCTCATGTTTCTACAGAAGGTGTATAAGTATTTGTTTCACTAGAAGTTCCAAATCTTCTGCTGCTTAAGAAAACCCAGTTTGAGCAGACTTTATGGTGCATCGTGTCTTTGTACATTAATATAAAACAGTGGAAAACCAGGCCAGACATCATGAACACAAAGGGGCTGCACAGATATATGAACAAAAAGTGAGGCAACAGGATGGTCTACTCTCTACTGGCTGCCAGTAAACCAATTTGGTGAATCAGCTGATCCGTTTGGATCAATAATATGAGGCTCCAGGGCTTTGGAATGAAGAAGGTTGCACATAATAGTTATTTTGTGAATTGAATAAATGGATAAATGGATCTTTTACTGAGAGTTCGGCTCTGTGTTCGGCTGCGCTCATCCATCAGTAGGTGGCTTCCATTCATCCTCCATGATTCATCCAAGAGAAAATTCTGCCTCTCATATAGTCCTGATTCTCAATGCTTCCTATTCTGTAAATTGTTAAGAAATTATTTTCTTTTAAAGGATACACAAGTTATAGGATTTTTTTTTTTTTTGCACTCATTTAAAAGAGAGTTTTAGTCTCTTCGACTCGAAACCTTTTGGTTTGTGCTTATCTGGCTTTTGATATCCCAATCATATCATGTGATGTCAACCACTTCCAAGATGTTCCTGTTCTGATTGAAATAGATCCGTTCCGGAAACATCACAAGTTACACTTTGTGCAGCACCTTCCAGGGTGCAGATCCACTTGATTTATAGCAAAATCGATCCCTTGTTACGTCGTAATGTGGTTCTTGTCTCACACTGGGCAGATGGAAACTGATCTTATTGTTATAGCACGTCCCTCCTCCGCCTCTGACATGAATAGTTAACGGAGAGGCGGAGGAGGGACAGAAACCTGAGAGTAAGTGCCCCCCTCCCTCTCCTCGGTTGGCCAATCGCAGGCGGCTCACGGCTGAGACTTGAGGGCTGAGGAACTATATAATAGTAGAGCTGCGTCTCATCCAGGAGCCCGAGAGCTTTTACGTTCAACTCAGCAAGACGGACAGGACACTGGACGAGATCCCGGCAGGAGCGATGAAGATCACACTGGCATCCCTGACCCTTTGCCTCGTGGTGCTCATGGCCACAGGTTTCCCCTTTGAGAGGAAGGGGGCCTCGCCCTCCGGCGCCAGTGCCAAGGAGAAGCGCGTCCAGTACGCGGGCTGGGATGACGTCAATGTCATCGCTCACGGCCTGCTGCAGCTGGGCCAGGGGCTGAAGGAGCATGTGGACAAGACCAAGGTCCAGATGCGGGACGTGGCCACCAAGCTGAAGGCCTTCAATCGCACCGTCGCCGAGCTGGGGAGGGAGAGCCAGAGGCTGCGCGCCGAGGGCGAGACGCTGAGGGCCCGCGCGCGGGGGCTGGAGGACCGAGAGGGCCAGCTGCTGAACGTCACGGCCGAGCTGCGGGAGAAGGCGGAGGAGATGCAGCACGAGAGGCGGGCGATGGGCGAGAGGATGAGCCGGCTGGAGGAGAGGGTGGACAGCATGCTGCAGGGACACTCGGCGGTGCCCGACGGGAGAAACGGCAGTGACGCGCGCAACATCCAGGTGCGCGTGAACCGTGGAAGCCGATTTGTTTGTTTAGGAGTTAGAATGTGAAGAGAATTCGTCTTTAAACTGTGTGCATGGCATTGCCACTCCAATCCAACATGTGCCAAAGTACAAAGTGGTTTTTTTTTGTTGTTGCACTAAATCAAAATGCAAGCAGTGGGGGTGGTGGTATATGGTTTGGTCAGAATGGGGGGTTGGTTAACAAGCCTGCAGTCACGCACGCCCGTGCAATACGTGCAGGGAAACAGTGAGCAGCAGGACAAAGGGACCGAAAGCATCAGCTGCAAGAATGTGTGAATAATTTCCCCCAGCTGTCACATTTGACAACCTGCACACCGCGTTATGACCCGGGGGCTTTAAGAAACTTGTGCTTCTCTGCAGCTCTCTGCTCACACAAGTTTGTTTAAAAAAAAAAATATATATATATATAGTGGGATGGAAAATCCTGCTTTAAGAGGGAGTTACGTAAGCAACCAGCACAGCCGGGCCGGAAGCACAAAATTGTTGGGGGTGGTCGTTTTTACGCAAAGACTTGTTGTCAAGTAAAGTTGTGGAAATGCTAATGGTGTTTGCACTTTTGTATCTTTTTTTTTTCCTTCTTCCACCAGGTGATGCTGGAGGCTCAGAACAGACGCATCGACGACCTGATGGAGCGCATTGGCCTCCAGCAGGAGAAGCTGGATAAACAAAACGTGCGCATCCGGACGCTGCAGAGTCAGGTGAGGAGGGAAGACGTACACACGTCGACGAGTTGTTTCTGCTGAAGTTTACACATTGTCTGCAATCCCACCGCTGATCCACTGCTTTTTTTTTTTTTATTTCAGATCCAGCAGTCCAGACAGAGACCCCCCGCGAGGAGCCGCGACCCCGAAGGCTCCGTGGAGCAGCGCGACTCCCCCGACGGTCAGTTGAGCCGCGAAAAGCGTCCGAAATCCTCTACCAGCCTTAAGTCGGCCGGACACAATCTGTGACGCCAAACGTGGCGGACCATCTGTCTAGCGTGGCCATAAAGAAGCTTAAATCAGTTGCAATTACAATCAAATAATCGTAATTAAATTGTGGGACTCACTCCTCTGATGCCAGAAACACGCAGCGACAGGTGGGCCATTTACACACTTACGCAAACTCACTTTGGCCAAAACGAAAATAAACAGGTTAGATAAGTGTATTTACTGGGGGAAAAAAACTCCATAAAGTATACAGGATCTAACAACGGCACAAGAGGCAGAAGTACTCACGTTCTTCACTCAAGTGAAGCCAGTTCTTTATGTAAGAGGTTATTCTTAAAGTGAAATGACTGATTGAACCTTTTTATTTAAGGGAAAGTTTTGAAAAAAAGACAGATTGGAATACAAAAATGTCTAAATGATTGTTTCACTTTATTTAAAGTTATATGACCACACACACACACACACACACACACACACACACACACACACACACACACACACACACACACACATTATGACTAGTGTTATAACACAACAGCTAATTATACACAGTCAGAAATAACATTTTTGAAATGAGTAGCAAATGGCAAATAAATCACTATCAATGGAAACGTGATGTTGCCATATTTAACCATGATTGATGTAACTTACATTTTTCTTAAAGCTTAGAGTTTGACTGCAGGGAGGAAAAGTAAATGGTGGGCAGAAAAATAAATAAGTGAAGGATAAATACCAGAAAGAAAGCAAAAAAAATGTACTTGTCAGCGCTGAGTGAAAGTCATTTGTTTCACTTTGGCCGCAAACAGCAGACGGTGGCTTCCAGTAAATGAAGCTGGCAGTAAATGATGCTTTGAGCGTTCCGCGGCTGCGATGACTGGACCGGCATGAATAGCTGCTTTTATCCCCACTGAACTGAGCCGGAGAGAAACCACTGCTTGGGCTCACAGGAGAATGAATAACACACAGATATACAGTACGTATAGACATGTATAAGCCCATATTCAGTCAACCATCAGTTTTCACCGGTCATGGGTGGGAACTAGGTAAGAGGTGAATACGGCTGAGGCAACAGTTGAGTGCAATCAGCCAGTGCAAATCACAATAATGCCTCAAAGCGCTGACATCAGCAGGATTTGAGAAATGGGAGGGAAAAAAAGGAAACACGGTTTTGTGGCCAGGTTTCAACTGGGGGAAAGTTCGCGGGCCTCAGAGAGCCTTCAGCCGGGGTCACGCAGCTCACAATGGGATTACTCAATGATCATTTTAGTGGGCTGGTGGGTGGTGGTGGGTGGGGGGGGGTGGAGGGGTCAAAAGGAGACCTTACACATCTTACATAGTGCTCCTCAGATTTCTGTGATTGGGTGAAGGAAGGAAAACGGGAAAAAAAGGAGTGGGAGAGACGGGGGAACAGGTGTCTAAATCTGTCTCTGAACTTTGTACAGATATTCTCCACTGTTTTGAGGACACTCGTGTATCCACTTTTCTAAGACATCCCACTTTTGAGTTAAACAAACATTTGTACATCCCCGAAGAATGAGCAACCTTTCCCCTACATCTGTCAGTCTGACAGCACTCCTCCTCCTCCTCCTCCTCCTCCTCCTCCTCCTCCTCCTCCTCCTCCTCCTCCTCCTCCGCAGGGATTCTCTCCTCCCCCATCCCTGCGCACCTCCGTCTCATCCTTCTCTTCTGTTGTAATGAAGAAAAACTGTTAAAAGTTTGGGAGAACCCCCTCAACCACAACCAGCTATCCAGAGGTTATTCCAGTTGAGGACAGATCAGAAACAAGGTTTCACCCTCCTCGGGGTTATACTGCAACAATTAACATGTCAATATCCAGCAAAAAGCCATCAACCAGACATGTTTGATGTTTTCAGTATGTGTGACAACAATAATGAAATGAGTCTCCTTCTTTATGGGGTATATGACCATTTTCATTCCCTGATGACAAGGACTGCCCCTACCTCCTAACACCACACTGCCATCATTCCCCATGCATGCGCCGGCCATGCGCATCTATGTCACCAGCTGGCTGCTGCGCACGTGAGGGAGGTGTGAGGAGCTAAATGGGAGAGGGGCTCAGAGAGGGAGGGGTGCGTTGGGTGGGGGGGGATTGAATGTAAAGAGTAGCGGTATGTGGAACCGGCTGGAAGGCTGTAAAAGAGGAAAGTCTGCTTGGGAACTGGGAGAAAGGTCAAATTTACACACAAGAACACAGTTGTTGCTCTATCGTTAGGAGCCACAGCGAGGTCAAGAGCGTTATCGGGGCACACGTTTCTATCTCCAGACTTTGCGATAAGCCTCGCTGCAGTACCGCGGAGCCACAGGGCTATTTGGAAACACCTCGCTGTGCAGAGGAGCCTGTGGCTCAGGGGTTCCCCGACTGCGAGTGACCTACTTATGAAAGCTGAGTGGAGTAGACAAGCTCAGATTCACAAAGGGCATTTGAAAATAGCTCAGATGGACAAACATCTGAGGATGCCTCGAAGGATACTGAAATATAACAATCCCATTGCTGCCTGACAGTTTCTATGGAGTCAGCCAAGTTTCAAATGTAATTCTGCAGATCTTCCATGTTGATGCGAAAAATTGTACAACACCAAGCCTAATGTTAGAGCTGCTTGTTTATGGGTTATTGTTTTTTTGTTTTCTGTCCAGAAATTGCAACCGACTGTCATGAGCTGTTCCTGAGAGGAGAGACCAGCAGTGGGGTCTACACAATCCAACCACTCAACTCTGAATCTTTTGAAGTCTTCTGCCAAATGACAACTGGTAAGTGAAGGACTACGTTAATTGTAAAGCTGCAGTTTTTGGTTGATATAACATATTCTTACTAATGTGTCTCCTCTGTGTTTTTCTTCAAGATGGTGGATGGACCATGATCCAAAAGCGTCAAGATGGTTCAGTGGACTTTGACCAACTATGGCAGGCCTACGTGAAAGGCTTTGGCAGCCTGAATGGTAAATGCTCTTTTGAGTTTTATCCCACTCTTACTGACTGAGCAGGTGCTAGTCCGGGGTCAGATTAGTTGCCGGAGCATTACAGTCTTTTATTAACACTGCATGTGAGTAAAGGCAATTGCCTCCAAAAGCATCTTAGCAGAGAAGCTTGAAATGGCAACGAGAAGTCAGGTCGAGCATCATTTTCTCATCGTTTCTTCTTTGCTTTTCCAGGAGAGTTCTGGTTGGGTCTTGAGAAGATTCACTCCATTGCCAAAGACGGCAGCTACATCCTCAACATCAAGCTCTCTGACTGGGGAGACGACTTGGCGTCAGTCCGTCTCCCATTCCAACTGGGCGGAGAGGAAACCAAGTACTCCCTGCAGATCCCAGAGGTTGACACTTTCAGTACGCTGGAGAGCTCTCTGGGGGCCGACGCCACCTCCGGCCTGCCATTCTCCACCCGCGACCAGGACAATGACCAGAAAGCCGACATCAACTGTGCCAAACATCTGTCCGGTGAGTGGCGGTGGATCATGTCGTGTGAGCGCAACCCCTAGAAATGGCTCATGACGTGCGACAACTAACCTGATCTAACCCCTACAGGTGGTTGGTGGTTCAGTAACTGCGGCCGTTCCAACCTCAACGGCCGATACTTCCAGAGCCCCCCTCCCAAGCAGAGGCACCAGAGGAAGCAAGGCATCTTCTGGAAGACCTGGAGGGGTCGCTACTACCCTCTGAAGCTGAGCACGATGATGATCGCCCCCGCTGCAATCGAGAACAAGTCATAAACAACAGGAAGAGATGCGGGAGGAAAAGTCACCACAAGGACAAGAAGCAGATTTTGAACTCTTCTTTCTTTCCTCGGTGCTCGGTCAATAAAGTAGAGGTTTCATTTCTTGGCCGTCTTTCATGCGAGGAAGACGTCTTAGCAGAGCCAAGACCCTCAGAACGGAAGCGAATGAGATTTTTGACTGAGTATCTGAAAAGACAAGCCGACTGCTTCTCTGCATCTGAAACTGCAGATTGGGGGGAGAGAAAAAAAAAAAGTCAAAAGCTGAGCGTGCAGTGGAATTTCTTTACATGTTTCCACCACTGTTGTTTCCTCCTTGTTGGCCCAGTCACGAGCCTCCAGGAGAGACGGCGTCGCGGCGCGAGTCCCGACCTGTCCGCTGTGCAAACCGCCAGCAAGCATTAGCAACAAGTCGAGACTCCTCACCCACCGGTGCAAGGTGTCAGCTGTGTATGTCTGGGTTGTTTTTCCAAGCCAGAAAGTGACTTTGTAGGGGAGTAAACATTGCTGTCGGCTCAAAAACAACTCGTTTGTTTTGAAGAGGATGCAAGTAGAAGAGAAACGCAGGGCGGTTGAGAAAGCCCCTGAAAGCTAATTGTGCAGACCAAACTGACTGAACCAAGGGTGATTTTCCCACATGAACAGGATGAGATTAGTGTTGAAAAGGGTTATGTAAATGTATCCGTCACTGGAAATCAGGATTACGACGCAGAAACTGTGTTAACACCGATACAATGGACCATTCCAGCCTTTTGTACCGCGTACTGTTTTCTGCCTGCAAATTTAGAATCACATTTATGACATTCTTTACTCATTTGTGTTTTCCTGTGGAGATTTTGATATTAAGTCATATTGACTTCTTTTAAGACGAGCGGCATTGTCCTGTACATAGTATTTGAAGGAATGTTTTCTGTGTTTGCAGAAATGTGACTGTTACAGATTTGTTGTGATGGTTTCTGTGTCCCTATGACTCGAGAGATTGTTGTTGTAGATGTTCATCTTATTTAAATGCTGTAAAGAATATATATATATATATATATATATATATATATTTCTACTGCTTCTTCTTTGTAATTTATATTTTGCTGCGTTTTTTTTTTTTTAAGAGAAAGAACAGAATCAACTTTTGGCCGTTGTCAGCCAATAAAAATCGATTGAAATGAACTATTGGTCTGTTTTTGTTTGTCCAAAAGCTATGATGCTGACATATAGCATTCACACTGAACACTATTAATACAATTCAAAAAGAATAAAATAAAACAATATAACATAATATTCTTCATTTGAATATATCAAGGTGAAACGTCAAGTGATAAGTTGCAGTTAGTTGTTGCAGTTATTGGCAGATAAATCATTATTTATATATTTAATGTAGATTTTAACCTCTCCGTGGTGTCAAAGGTGTCCGAGCTATATAACATAGGTTAAAAAACCTTATGTATCTATTTGACGAGGGAGCAGGTGTCATTTAAACCTCGTAAATATTCATCGAATACAGCCGAACTCGTCAAACAAACCCACGAGCCACTGAATTAGAGAACACAAAACACATACGAGCCGTTTCATTTAGCCACACGTGGCCGGTCTCTCTCTTAAAAGCTTCAGCAGCTTATTGCCTGGAACCAAACTTTAGTAGCTTCCAGGTGTCAGCTTTGATTTTTCACTGCAGCACTTTCTGTCCCGTTAATGTGCGTCATCCGTACTGATCCTCCACCCCTGACAACTGATTCAGGGAGATCACCTTCGGTGACACGGCGCGCTCCCATCTGACCTCGCTCCTCACTGAGGTAGCCGCCGGCGAAAGTGTATCACCAGCTGGTGTTTCACTCCGGGAAAAGCCCAGCACTGTAATGAGACAATCACAGTGACCTTCTCTTGCTCTTCAGTGCATACAAGTGTCCTGCAGGGCTGTATCTTTTCATGAGCTCTACCATTAGCTGATAAAACTGATGGAAGAATAGAAAGAAAAAAAAACTCCCACATAGACAAGAATGTAGGAACTGATCCAGCAAGCCCCTTTTTTCTAAAGCATGCTAGAAAGTAGCAGCAGACAGGAAGGAACTATGTCTCACACATTGCTGATGCCCACAGTCTAGGCGATTATTTTCTTTGCTGGGCCATTAAGTGTGTGTGAGGCTTTTCACATTCCTAGTTGGTACAGCACAGTGGCGTTGAGCACTTTACACCAGACAGACAAAACAATGCCGCATTAACTTTGTCTTATCTGATTCACATTGGTCATGCACCCTATCTTGCCGTTTCCACCACTGTACCAAGCTACAGACCATAAATTTGCAGGTTACTAAAGTGTTTTGATGTGTGTGTTGGTTTATCTTGACACAATATATAAGTGAATGATCCAATTGAAAATCCTCAAAGTTGTGCCAGTGAGTAGTGCATCAACTGTCAAAATACTATCAATTAGTCATGTGCTGACAGGCGTAATTTCAATGGAAAATAACCTGATACGTCTGGTGTTATCAAAATAAAACGAGGCTTCATCCGTCTGCCTAATAACACTTTATTCTTAGTGTGGTTTCAGTGGCTGCAGCCTGCCTCCAATAATGGGGGAGAAGAATAGGGTGGAGAGACATCGTTCATCAATATTATGTAAAGGTTACCATGGAGACCGAGCTGTTCACAGGGACTGGAGGCAGAAGGGCCTCTCCGTGTGTTTACAGAGCTATAAACTGGTCAGGCTGAACTGTGATATGAAGGCTGAGTGTGGCATTAATGCAGGAGACCACACTTGAGATGAATGCATTTGCGATCCAAGATAGGTGGCTGCGCTGTGATAAACACCAAACACTTTGCATAAATTGTAAACAATAATAAAATTCCAAAAAGAGGCAGCATGTGATTGATTCATACATTTATTCAATATCATGTACAAATTCGGTGGTACAAAGCTGTTGTAAGACTCCAGTGCTCACCCTCTTGTTGTCTTTATTGCAGTAAAAAAAGGAAATACCAGCAAGATCAAGAGTCAAGAGGTACTTTGGCAAATATAAATTATATGTTAAGAAGGCAAGCAGACGTCTTGAGCAATGTGATGTTATGTGATGGGATAAAACGGCGCAAACGATGTCTGAGCGGCTCCTGTGAGCGCTCATTAAAAAAATGCATAAGAATCCATAAAAATACTTTATTTTAAAGGAAACACTTAAAATAAGGGGACGAAGAGCCTTGAGGATCCTCCTTTCTTCATCAAACTGCAAGGTACAGACTCACAGTATGTTTAGGGACTGTTGCTGTGAGTGTCTGTGTGTGAGATAAACTGTATTGTGTGAGCGCTCATGTCTGCCTGCATGTGTGTGTGTAGGTTGTTTTTCATATCGGTGACTGGAACCTTGTTTCTAGCACTGGCTGAAGTGGATAAAACAGGAGAGGTGGAGGTCTGGGCCGGGGCGGGGGAGAACAAGTGGATTGGAGAACATTTGGCAAAAACCATGACGGATGTGGAGATGAGGAACGCGGGTGAGCCAGAGTCCACGTGACACAGCCGGCAAACGTTTCTCAAAATGTCCTTTTAACTTTGTTCAACTTTTAGCGTGAGACACCACAACCTCTGCGCTCGTAAACGTACTCCGGACTGTACAGAAGAGGAGAGCACGGCGAGATAGAGCGAGCAAGTGCGAGACAGAAGACGAGAGACCGCGAAGAGGGACAGCACACGTAGAGGGGTGAGATGACTGCGTCGTGGGTAGAGACAAACGCTTTGTCTTCGGCGGCTGGGAGGTTGGGGGCGTCGTTCTTGACGGCGTGCTGGGATGGAGGAGCGGGAAGGAGTTCAGAGGAGCAGACAGTCGGAGGGGTACGGGAGGACAGAGGCGAAACGAGACTTGGCTTCTCCCCCTGCGGTCTCATTTCAGAGGTATTGTTGTAGAAAGTGCAGCAGCATTATCTCATAGTGCTCTCCAGACTCAGGGCAGCGGATACTGTGCCGCTCGTTGGGGTAGATCTGGCAAATATAAACAGAGCCGCTTGGTTAACGGAAAGGTACAAGGGCATTAAAAGCCTGCAATCAACAGAATCTGGTTTAGCAGAACCCTCAGTCCAAAAACACAAAACAAGTACAATAACTGTAGTGAACAGGTCAGGCCCAATACTAAATAATCAACTATAAACTATATTCAGTTGGGTGTATTTTCGGAGTGGAGTCACATGCTCATTTAAAACGTCCAAAACAAGGTTTTAATACCAACCTGAAGCTGGTAGGGCTTCCCAGCACGGATTATCTGTGACACGAGGAAATTGGTGTGGAAAAAGTGCACATTCTCATCCAGAAATCCATGAAGAATAAGCAAACGATTGGGCCTGGAGTGACAGAGAGATAGACATTTTGTGAAAACAAAAAAAAACTTTTTAGATTCATGTCAGTAGAAATAAACATAACACTGTTTATTTTGTCTCTGAGTCTATAGAATGAGGAACAGTAGGCTTTGTCAGGAGGCAAACTGGATTGACGAGTACCATCAATCCATATTCTAAACTGCTCTACGGGTAATTTCAGGTCACCAATCACCCTCAAAATATTGGTTTTGGACTGCGGGAGGAAGCTCACACATCCACAGGGAGAAGATGCAAACTCTGCTAAAACATGGCCCGAGCCTGGACTGAAAATGGAGATGCTGCGGTGAGATGTGAGGCGAGATCGCTCAGAATATTGTGATCAAGCTTCTTCAGAACATGAAGAGTCTGTACAACTTTACTGATCATGAGTTGTAAAATAGCAGAAGTGCATCGTGTTCAAAGGCGTTCAGACTTGATTTCACCTTCTGAAAGCGAGGCTCCGACACGACGTCTGCTCCTCGGGGTTTATTTATCCAGCCTGTCTCCTCACATTGTAATCATTTCACCTCTGCGCCTATCATTAACTCAGAGAAGAAATCATCTAGTGGTGCTGAATTAACCCCTCATTGACCGATCTGTAAAAATGATTAACCTCCCCAAGACACTTTGTCAAGCGTTGAGTTACTCAATGTTTTAATATCACCTATTGAAGAATATAAAAAGGATGTAAAGATATATACAATTGCTCCCAGGTTCTATCATTGTCAGTGACCAGAATGTGTTTTTGTACCAGTGTTGTTGCAGGTATTGGTGACCTTCTGTTATAAAGTCCACTTGTCACGTATTTGCATTGGCTTCCTTCCACCCCGTGAGTTCAAAGCACTACAAAGCTGTTCCGTGTTATGAAGCATCCAGATCGCTCAGGTCATCCGGATCAAACCAGATTTGTTTTCCCAGAGTCGCATGCAGAAGCTGCTTGTAGTTTGTAATGCACCGAATAGTTAGAACGAGCTCCCAGAAAGCTGCAGGACAGCATCAACTCTGAGCTCTTTCAACTGAGACGTTTTCTACTGGCTTTCAGTAAAACCAAGTGTTGCACTGCATCATATTTTGCATAAACTTTAAAGTCTTTTTTTTGTTTGTTTTAATATTTGGATGATTTTAATATCCTTCGCCGTTCTCATTTCTTCTAATTATCCCTGATGTGCCGCTGCTCAGGCTGATTGATGTCATTCCAGATCATGGAGGATTGGAGAGTGACATCAAATCAAAAATTGGCTGAAGCATGCTATTTTGATGCACGCGCGTCAGACTTAATGATAATAACAATCAATTTCCGAGAAACTAATAGTCATGTCCAGGCATGCACAAAATGTTCTTGTAAATATCTGTCACATGCAGAACGAGTGCCAATTGTGTGTGTGTATGTGTGTGTACTGACTCGCTAGGCAGCTTGTCCACGTGCAGGGCCACAGATCCCTCCTCGTAGCCTTGCTGGTTGTTCTCAGGCACATCCATGTAACGCTCTGTGTAGCCGGTGTCATAGGCCATCCACACAGTGACCGGGGCGCCTGCGATGGCCAACTGGCAGAAATAGATCAAATTCATGTGTTATAGCAGATGGAGATCAGACTTTGTGGCAAGAAGTCCTGAGCCTTTTTGTGGGCCGCCGCCTCTGTTCGAGTTGGAAGCCGTTTCAGAAATTGTTCAACAGTGACCCCGTGTGGCAGCAGGGAATGCTGGTTGATGGAGGAAGTGAAAGCGCCTTGATGATAAAAGGTAAAAAAGATGAGAGTTCCCTTCACCTTGAAGATGTTGGGTCGCTGAATGAGGCCCATGAGAGACAGGAAGCCGCCGTAGGACCATCCATGGATGGCGACACGGCTGAGGTCCACAAAGTTAAACTTCTCCGCCACGTACTGCAGCCCCTCCACCTGGTCTTCAATCTCTACCTGGCCCTGGGGGAGCAGAGGCAAAGAAAGTGAACTCAAACTTGGCGCGAGGACATCGCTCATCTTTGCGAATCTTTATGCATCGTCCATTTCGTACCATTTTATTCTTCAGCGCTCCTTCAAATTCAAGTCCCCTCTGACAGGAACCCCTCCCATCGATGACGACCACGGCGTAGCCGAGCGAGGCCAGCGTGTTCAGACGGAGGTATTTCATTCCTTTGAAGGAGTTGTTGACCAGCTGCACCTAAAAAAAAAGAGAAAGAAATTGACACACAATTGGAAGTGCTTCAGCTTTATAGATTTACAGGCTACGTGGAGAATTCAAAGCGCCACTTGATGTCACTTGGACACGCCGAAGCCGAACAGGACGGATGTAACCACGAACCTGCGGGCCTCCGTACACAAACAGCACGGTGGGGTGTTTCCTGCCAGGCTGCAGACTGTGAGGCTTGTACACCATCCCGTACAGCTGGAAGCCCGACTTCCCCGGAAAGTCAAAAATCTCAGGTGGATTGTAATCTCCCGGACAACCTGGAGGAAGTGATGACAAAGGTCAACAGGTAAACACTCAAGCTTTACGCCCAGAAATAATCTGGATAGAAACTACAAACGAAAGGTTTATGTAAAACGTATGCTGATTTTTTATTTTTTTTTTGCTGTTTCCATACATAATTTCAAACCCTTGAAAGGCAGTTTAATTAGAATTATATCATGCACAAATGATTCCTCATAACTATGATCCTCATTCTTGTGAAAAGTCCTAAATGCACCGCGAATAATAGAAAAGAAGCTCATCTCGTAACAGTGCTGTTCAGATTACCGCTCGTCTAAAGTGCTAGTTGTTTGATACGTGACGGCATCAACACAGACCGCAACTGTGGGAGTAATTACCCTTTGATTCCTCGGCCGCGGGAGAAACACTCGTTGTTGTACAACAACAGGGTAAAAACAAGTCTGACACAAGCGCCGGTAATGACCGTGTTTGGGCTCCACGCTACCTGATGGTTGCATAGTGTGGAGACGACAGGAGATAAAAAAACTGACCATCTAATCTACAATCTAATTGCAAATTTCCTCCTCTCCAGTTCACTCGGCTCCAGTGATCGTTTCCAAGATAATGGGGGCAACTTTCACAAATGCTTTTTTTTTTTAATAACAAAATGTTATTTTCAAGGAGGAGAACTGGACGTCGAGCAGATTTTTCTTTTTTTGGGGGGTAATATCGGGTCCAGATGCTTCTTTTCTCTGCACGCTCCTTTCAAATCCAACGACTTGTGATCATTGTGAGCTCTGAGGTGACCAGTGACCATGTAAACTTGGACTGATCTGAGATTTCAAATGTTGCTTGATCACATTTGGCGCTTCTGATTCAACTGGCAAATGAATAAACAGACTTTTTAAGAAGCATTTCCAACCAAAGAGTCATGGTCAATTTCTTTGCAGTGATGCTTTGTTTGACCGAGACACTACTTGTTTACAGGCCATGACGCAGCAGCTACATCCGAAGACTATTAGTATAGAAACAAAACGTGGCCCTTGGAATGTTTGTTGTTTCCAACAGATGTGTTTACCTGGCGATTCCATCATGCTGGCCCAGAACTCGGGCACAACGTGCAGCGGGTCGCCTTCCGAACTGCTCAGCTTGTAGACGTGAACGCAGGGAGGCGTACTCACGTTACTGTAGTGGCTGACGAAAAAGTCAAAGTTCTGCGGGGAGAGAGGCTCAACATTAATATCAAGAAGAGACAAAAAGTAACATACGGGGGACGTACACGCAATGCCTCATGGGAATATTCCTAAGGTCCATAAACTACACAGCTGACATTCATCTTCCGGCACTTTCCTCCGGTTTACAGTGACAGGCACTGGCCCTGCTGCTCAGTGGTGTGAAGGTTTACCATGATTTCTCTTTGCAACTCCGGATTTTCCTTCATATGATGCAGTTTCCATCCAATGTTTGAAAAATAAATAAATAAATACATGCATCGCTTAAAGCTTAAGGAAACAGTTTGACCTCTTGACTGAAACCCCAAGTTCACCATCTTGTATTTTCATGTACATTATGTCCAACTCGTATTTCTATTCAGACACCCTCTCCTACATGGTTGCTCTTTAAATGAAAAGGCCAGAGCCGTCAGTTTTTCTCAGGAACGCTGGAAACAAACGAGCAGACGCATGAACGGGATGTTGCACCTGACTAACGGAGCAGCTATGAGAGAAGCCAGGCTTGGTTAGTCTGACCACGTCTCCGGGTGACTCATAGCTGACCACGTAGAGGTGGTGCTCCAGAGGAGTGTCTCTGGTGCCCTGGAAGTACACCAGCTTGGTCGCCTCGTTCACCCAGATCTAGAGAGGAACACACATTCAGAATAACGACAAGAAAACAGCAGCAGATCAATGTAAAATAATGTAAAATATTATATGGGATGACTCTGAATAGAAACAATGAGAGTCCTTCAGTGGCTTCTACAGCATTGGCCATTTTTCATCACTGACACAGACTGTAGGATACTACTGACCATCAGTTTCAATACAATGCAGCAGTAGAAAATCCCAGAGGACCAAAGTGACATCAAAAAAAAAAAAAGAGGCAAAAGAGTGCAGTCAGCTGTGAAGCCTGACAGACCATCCCCAGGGAAAAGAGCCTTCTCATGCTGATCAGCAGAAGTGACTATTTGTTTTACCCCCCCAACACTTTAAACATCTGCATATTGTTGAAGGCTGACGTCGTGTATCCGGGACTAAAACGCTCGTTTGCTGACCTTGGAGCCGTGTCTGGCCAGCACCTCCCATTCTCCGGCGGTCAGCGTGACCTCCTCCTTGACTGCACATTTGAAGTCTCCTGCAGGAACAATCAATCAGCACTCAAGTCTGACAGAAGCCACAGAGTGATAGACAACATTTTATAAGCTTCAATCATAAATGTTGAAAGCATCGGTTTGCCTCCTACCCTCCACATGACAGTAGTCCTCTGTCCAGTGGCAACTGCCCGGTTGTAACAGAGAAGTGATTTTATACAGGTGGCTGAAACTGCTTTTAGATTCATTTATCCAAATGAAACTAAATTCCTCTTCTGTCGTTTGAATGAAAGGATAGAATATATCATGAACCTGCAGAAAACAACAACACACAATACCAGGTATTATTGTGATGCTTACATTAGTAGACATGAGCTTCGAGGGATGTGTGGCAATGTGGAAACACTCACATTGATCCAGACGTCGGTGGTCTCTTCGTAGATTATGTACGGCTGCGTGTCGACGGGCACGGCCGCCAGACTCTCCTGCCTCGCCGCCGGGTCGTCGCTCACGGGGATGAAGAGCGCCGGAGGCAGCAGGACGAGCTGGAGTTTCCTCTGGCTGCGGTCCAGCAGCACTGCCCAGCCGCTGGGGGGACACACGGCACAGTAAAAACTCAAGATTCCTACGCAGGAGGAAGCCCACTCAATCAGGGAAACAAGCCTATTAGAGAGAACGCCTCCAATCAGCTGTGCTGCACTCCAAAATAACATCTGTAAAAAAACTAATGGGAGCATCGTGGGTCCTTGTGCAACTGGAACTAATGTCACAATGTTTAAAATCTTGAGAAAAGAAAATTGCACTTTTTTTATTTTTCTGAATGAGAAAAAAAACAACACAATTTGGACTGGACCACTCACTATTTCCCGTCACTTGTCCATCCTACTCTGGCGATGTATTCTGTCCCTGGAAACATGGAGTTGAACGGGACGACCAGTTCTTTATCTTGTGTGCTCACAATCTGGAAGTACACGTTGGCACATTAGCAACGACATCAACAAGAACAAACAAAGGACAACAGAGATCGTGGCGCTTACTCTTCCTTGGTGATCTGTCTTAATCTCTGCCAGCTTTAGGGTAGCCTGGGGATTTTTGCTGCCTGTAAATAAAATATTTGGGCGATGAAAATGGGGGAAAAAAAGAAAGAAAGCAAAGGAAGCAAAACAGATTTAATCTGTGCGTGTCGGGCTGCACAAACCTGTCCGAGGATATCTGTACGCGTCTGCCTTCCTCTCCTCCAGAGCCGGAGACGGAACATGAATAATTTCTACTTCGGTCTCGTCCACCTCTTCGTACAGAAGACATACCGTTTTGCCTCCACTGGGGTCTGACGGAAGAGAGCGAATGTAAGTACATACAAATGGCGGAGCGTGCGCGCCGGCTGGAATCACGGGATTAGTCGTCTGACCTTCGGCCGCTGACGGACTCCACCAGTAGCCTGTGAAACGGTCAAACTCTTCCTGGATGACAAACGTGGCTACACCGGCAGACTTGGGGTCTTCCTTAACATTATCTACACCTGGGAGGAGATCAACGACACGTTGAGAAATCGATGCGATTCAAATGACTTAAAAAAAAATGTCCAAATGTGTCTCGAATGGTCGATTAAAGCGCCTCCAAGACCTTTGTGGCAGTAAGTGAGCCTCCTCTCCTCCCCCGTCTTAATGTTGGCTATCCACAGGTCGTTGTTGTTGATGAAGGCGATGAAGTCGGGGTCGCCGGGGCAGATCTTGGGGTCCA
The DNA here is from genome assembly GCF_963422515.1 of Blennius ocellaris. Lineage (NCBI taxonomy): Eukaryota > Metazoa > Chordata > Actinopteri > Blenniiformes > Blenniidae > Blennius > Blennius ocellaris. Next base: position 14,898,724 of record NC_137659.1, read on the forward strand.
TGCGAGTCCCCGAGCACTGGGTTTTGATCTCCACAGGCTTTACAGGAGCAGACTGCTAAAGTGAACACAAGCAGTCTTAATGAACAGCACAGGGTCGGTTCACGTGCATTCATCAGTTCATTCAAAGTGATTACGTCAATAGCATAGCGAGGAACATTATGACAACCTGGATTTAAACACCAAAATTCATCCCCAATACTCCGACGTCTTTGGGCGCGTACACCTGGCAATCTGATTGATTTCATACTTTCTCATCAGAATTTGTGCATCGTACTCCAAAACAAGTCTGATAATGGACTGAAACATGTAAACCTATTTTTCCCCCAATCAGATTTAATTATTAGGATTATCTGATTGCTCCCTTACAGTGAAGCAAATAGGCTCAGAGAAAGAGCGGATGGGAACTGGACTTATCAAAGTACATCCCAAAAGGAATATGTGATTAATTTCAATGAATCTTTAATACAAAGACACAGATTTGCCAACAAACATGGTGTGTACTGTGCACATGGGCAGATAAGATTACTCTCAAATGCCTCGAAGAGCATAATGGTCCTCTTGCTTAACAGAAAAGCCAGAGTACTCACGATGAAGCCATTATTGCCTCCATCCTGACAGTAGAAGAGGCTGTTGCTGGCCTGGAAGAGGAACAGGCCCGTCTGCGAATGGTAATCATAAGAAGTGATACCAAAAGCTCCCAAACGCTTGCGCTCCCTCAGTAGTTCCTCCTCTCGAGAGTAGGCTCCCTGGTGTGGCGTCGCCTTCAGGGAAACAACAGGGCATCATATAAACAACACTGGAGTTCACCGTGTCATCATTTTACGACACTTTATTGATCTCTTTTTTTAGGAAATGATTTCTCGAAATGTAACTGCTGGGAGTTAAGGGAAACGCTTCAAGAACAACAGTAATAAATTGTCGTCAGTCGGATTCAAACCAGCTACATTTTGGGCATGAACTTGCTTCTCTAACTTGTGACGAGGCACGGCCCACAAACCGAGGCCACATATGTTTTAAGGATATTGGCGGAATGACTAACAATGGTTTTGCAAAAGGCTCATACAATGAGATTTCTGGGAGTAAGTCACCAGCGATGTGGCTATATTGACCGAGTGACTCAGGGCAAAGGAATTTAACAAACTCACATCATATGTCAAACCTAAAAAAAAAAAAAGCTAAAACCTTGCACAAAAACTATAGTATAAAATATATTCTAATACCGACATGTCATAGTAATAACAAAAATGTGCTTCAGTGTGCAAATATATGCAGTGATAGTGTAAATCATGCGACTAAAACCACAGGCGTTTGATCCGTCCCACCGCGGCGTTCTGGAAATCAGCAGACGGAGCTGCTCGCTGGCGGCACCGCAAGAAAAAGCAAAAGAGAGGGAACTCACCTGGAAGTGATCCAGCATCTGTTTCCATGACAACACTAAGAGGGCCTCCTTCCGAATCTTCTTGGGGATTTCAGAGTAGAGTAGCGAGTTCTCTCGGCTTCCATAAGGCATTCCTGCAATCACACGGAGAGGCGACATGGGCTGCTGAACCAAAACAACAAACAAACGCTCCTGCCTGAAGCAACAAAACATGACTCTGGTCACATGGAAGGAATACAAAGGAGCAATATACTGACATAAAAAATTGATAAATAAAGCCCAACAGTGTATATGAGGTAGTTTAGGTGCGATCTCGAAGCTGAAATCAGCCTACCTAGGTAATACAACCGGTGGGAATGAGGTCCGTTCTCATCCTTCTTCTGCACGAACTGGAAGTCATGGGGAGCCTTGTTGGCAATCATGCCGGAGTACTTTCTGCTGCAGTGGATAATATCCCGAAGACCCTCCCAGGAGTGTTTCTCCACAAAGAACTGAGACGGGACGTCCTCCATGTCCACCACCTCCGAGCTGTCCGAAAGGCCGTCCACAGCCGTCATGCTCACAGTCACACAGCTGGGTGGGAACAACACGCTGAACCGATGAGTGGAACTCAAACAAAGACACGCCTGCGCTGCATTCTTTTCACTCAAGAACTGAGAGAAACCCAGAACGAGAAACGAGTAAATTGAGCGCGTTTTGGGGAACAAAACGTGCATGTGAACGAAAGGCAAACTCGAGGTCGCAAACATTAGTTGAAAAGCAAAAAACAGACAAAATGAAATGTACTGTACCTTTTCCAGATACCCTCTTTATTGTCACAAAGTTTGACCTTCTTGACTCTATGCATTCACCGGTCAACACTCCCGCCTCCAAATCTGTAACCTGTGAACAGATCGGACTCTTAACGCACATTTTAAATTCGTCAGCAGAATGTATGGACAAAATATTTGATATGAATCAGTCTGCTATTTAAGGTCTTCGGGTTAAAGGAACTCAAAAATAGAGTGAAAACAGAAGACCAGAGAGCTTTATTAGACTCTAAATATCAATGTCGATTAAGACGAATTAATTCCTCTTTACTAACACATGATGAGGTGAAGTGGTACTCTGCTGTAGGTGAGGCATTGGGTTTTAGGGAATACCCCACATTCCTTTGTTGATAATCTGTGCTGGATTAGTATGACGCAAACAGCTGTGGGAAAAGTCATACACTGAACAACTCAGGTGACTGTTACACAGTGTTGTTTTGATGGGAGTATTACAAGGGTATTACTGATGTTAACGCGCTCGATCATACACATTGCAGCAATTACACCATCCATCCATCCATCCATCCATTGGCTACCGCTTTATCCGGGGCCGGGTCGCGGAGGCAGCAGTCTGAGCAGAGTTGCCCAGACTTCCCTCGCCCCAGACACTTCCTCCAGCTCCTCCGGTGGCACCCCAAGGCGTTCCCAGGCCAGCCGAGAGACATAGTCCCTCCAGCGTGTCCTGGGTCTGCCCCGAGGCCTCCTACCGGAGGGACATGCCCGAAACACCTCCCTCGGGAGGCGTCCGGGGGGCATCCGAAATAGATGCCCGAGCCACCTCAGCTGGCTCCTCTCGATGTGGAGGAGCAGCGGCTCTACTCCGAGCTCCTCCCTGGTGACTGAGCTCCTCACCCTATCTCTAAGGGTACGCCCAGCCACCCTACGGAGGAAGCTCATTTCAGCCGCTTGTATCCGAGATCTCGTTCTTTCGGTCATGACCCATAGTTCATGACCATAGGTGAGGGTAGGAACGAAGATCGACCGGTAAATCGAGAGCTTCGCTTTTTGGCTCAGCTCCTTCTTCACCACGACGGACCGATACAACGTCCGCATGACTGCAGACGCTGCACCGATCCGCCTGTCGATCTCACGCTCCATCTTTCCCCCACTCGTGAACAAGACCCCAAGATACTTGAACTCCTCCACCTGGGACAAGGGCACTCCACCGACCTGGAGGGGGCAAGCCACCTTTTTCCGGTCGAGAACCATGGCCTCGGATTTAGAGGTGCTGATCCTCATCCCAGCTGCTTCACACTCGGCTGCGAACCGTGTCAGTGCACGCTGGAGATCCAGGCTTGATGTGGCCAACAGAACCACATCATCCACAAATAGCAGAGATGAGATTCTGTGGTCCCCAAACCGGACCCCCTCTGGCCCCCGGCTGTGCCTAGAAATTCTGTCCATATATATGATGAACAGAACCGGTGACAAATTACCGGTATATTACCGGTAATTTGTCACGGTAATTACACCATAACAATACAAATCCTCATCAAAGCGCTGTAAGGATTAATACTATTATGTTATTAGGGGGAAATTGATATATGCATATACACTCAATAACCAAACAGGCCTGACTTTTATCTGGATGAACAGGGAAAAGTGAAAGCTTGTCAACTTGAGCAGCTCCTGCGACCAAAATATCCCCCCGAACATACAACTTCAACTTCACGTGACATCTCTGTGGACAGAAATGTGTCATTATTATATAAAGGTGTAACGGGGTTCATCGTGGCAGCAGCTGCTTGAGCTCAGCTGGATCCCTGACAGCTTTTCCCCCCCGGCTGGCGTTGAAGGCTGGGCGACATGTGGAGTGAATCGGTAAAACACCGGCACAGCGGACGGTCACCGTGAACGTTAGCTCGCTCAGGATCTTTGTTCTCGGGTTGGAAGTCCTCAGTGAGACCGGGGAAAAAAAAAAAAAAAAAAACACCGGCAAATTCATCTTGGGTTGACTAATTCCACGGAGCCCCCACGCTAACTCACGTTCAACGGCGAAGCAAGGAATCCACCGTTGTTGGAAACTGCCACTTATCGAGTCGTGTGTGTTTAATACAATCTTGATTTGAGACGTTTTGACATGACAGCTCTTCTCTGTCATCTTCGCTCGGAAGCTAACGAGCTAGCAGAGAGCTAGGTAGCCGCTAACGGTAGCTGCTCCCATTTATTAAGAGACGCTCGCGCCGGTGCCGCGACCAGACAACCCGAAATTCAGCGGAATACTTACCGATGTGGCCACTGCTTCTCCTCGCAGTTCAGAGACCTGATTAGCTCGGTGTCAACGACGGGGTTTTGCGGCAGCTAAAGAATGTCTCCATGGCCCAGAGCGGCCACACACACAACGGAACTGGATTCCAGGTCGGAAAAAAGCGGAACCTTCGGAGTGGTGAGGGGTGCACGCCGGAACTTTGTTCAGGGCCGCACTGCTTCTTCATGGGCGGAGGAGGGTCTTTTTAAAAATCTTACAATTTTTATGAAGTCAAAACTCAAATCAACATAGATGTAAGTCGTGAGGTCATCATTTTTTTTCCCATTTTCAATATTTTGCACCCAGAACAACCGAATCTATATATATATACACATTTTTTTTTATTATAAAAAATCTGTTTAAATTGTTTTTAAATGGAAGTTACAAAATACCATGCATCCTGTGAAAACGAGGTTGCTGTTTTGATTATATATGCATTAGCGATACAAGTGACAGAGCCACATTGCTCATTTGTTGGGTTTCAGTTGAAAGCATCTAGAAATGACATATGTGGTGCTGAATAAAGTAGAATTGAATCGGGTAGAAACCAGCCAGACAATTATTTATAGCTTTAGTCAGAGATACGCAAGCGTTTTAGAGTTTAGGGATCAATTAACAAGTTACTTTGGTCAGACTACAAATGGATTGTCTCACTACTCATAATTTACCATTATAGGAAATCTTGAGTTAAATTGTAGGTTTTTCAGAAGTCTGATTTAGCTTTTTTCATGGACAAACAAGAATCAATTAGGTAATTTGAACAAGGCTGCATGATCTAGATTCATTTGAATGAAAACGGCTAATTAGTGCAGCAGCAGCAGCTTTTATGTAAATACCTGCTTTACCAATGCTTTCACATTGAAAAGATATTCAATGGAGTTGTCACCCAGATTTGCCTTCAGAAAAGTGAGTCACCTTCGAGTTTTAGTCTCCAGATACAACCCGACAGCTATTTTTACACCACAGTCATCAAAACCTTTAAAAACCACTTACCATGTTTCTATGTTGACAACATTCAGCAATGCAACTTTAGTGATACATTTTTCTTTCTTTAAAAAAAAAAAAAAGGAGCAAAGCAGTCATTGTGTGGGACACCCAGTTTTTGTTTTATTTTTACAAATACAGTCACTCTACTTCAGAGGGATGAAACGAGAAGAGTGTGTGGCTCCAATACCAGGGCGACCGTGCTTGACTGGCTTGTAGGTGATGGAGAACTCTCCCAAGTAGTGACCACACATCTCGGGCTGTGGAGAAGACAAACAGAGCCACGTTAACTCCATTAGGCTCCAGCTGTACAACAAACAAAACTACACCCTCCTGAGACAAATGTGATGACAAATCTAAAATTGTTTTATAAATATATGACATGGCTCAAATTTCAGCAATATTGCAGGGACTTTAATAAGAAAACATGAGCAAATCACAAAATACAGTTAAATATCAGTTCATGATACATGCTATATGTGGAAGGCTGATCTCAGATGAGAGGTCTGTATATAAAACGCCAGCTAAAACAAAAACTTCATTTTAATATTTGTATTGTGTTTACAGGTGATGGTTTCACATCATTGAATTTGACTGTGGTTTCAAATTGCATTTTTACGCAGTTGATTGCACCGTCTTGGACTCAATATTAAAATAAACAACAGCTTAACTGGACAAACCAGGAAATAAATATTTATTAAATCGAATGAATTTCGAAGCTGTAACAGATGATCAATCCCCAAGGTGTGACGAGCCTGTTGAAACCCAGTCCCTCCACACACTGAACACGAACTCACCTTGATTTCAACCTGGTTGAAAGTCTTGCCGTTGTAAACTCCCACCATGGAGCCGACCATCTCAGGCAGAATGACCATGTCTCTCAGGTGGGTCTTCACCACCTCGGGTTTCTCCATGGGAGGAGCCTCCTTCTTGGCCTTACGCAGGCGCTTCAGGAGGGACTGCTGCTTGCGGCGCAGACCGCGGTTCAGCCTCCTCCTCTGGCGGGCGCAGTACAGCTGCATCAGCTGCTCACTGTATAGAGACGCAACAGAAGACATCAGAGAAGCTCCTGGACACCAGCAACGTCAAATCATGTATCGCCAGGCACACGACGTGCGACACAATTATTGAAACCTCAGTAATTATGAAATATGAAAACCTGAGGAAGTTGCGATCCATGTTCCAGTTACTGGGAGCTTTTATATTACCAATGGCAGAGGTCAATTCAAAGCCCTTACATTAAATTAGCAATGAATAGAGGTGACCGGGCAAGCATCAATCCACCCACTAATACCAAACTGACAAGTGGGATAAAGGGACCAACATCTGGTTGATGAAGTTCCCATTCTGCTCCATCAACCACTGCAAGATGTTTACCAAGTCCACTATAGTATGTCATGCTGGTTGTGGAGCTCATGGAGAATGTTGGATAGTGTTTGAACAGTCTACCAAACCATGTTTTACACAGTGATTAACAAAATACCAGTCCAAAAGGGTTGTCTCATCACTTCTCATGCTGCTCTGTGATGACTTACTAGAACATTGTGACCTGATGCTGTGCAGTAGGATCGTGTGACTTACTAAGACATGTCCAGCAGCTGGTCCAGGTCCACTCCCCTGTAGGTGAACTTCCTGAAGGTACGCTTCTTCTTGATCTCGGTATCCGCCTGGAACAGAATCGGTTAGCATTAGCTGTTAGCATTATTGAGTTTGCGCAGATGTTTGGCACAGTCATTGTCAACCGTTCACTCCGCCGGCCACTGTATCTTATAACTACTGACTATGGTCGCAAAATATGAATAATTTAAAGAGTATGTGTTCCAGCGCTTCTTTAGCGCTGGTTAGCTTAGCCACATACGGCCGCAAAGCTCCGGCTGCCCGGGCGTTGATGAATTAATGAATCTGATTATCTTTGGAACAATTCTCTATTTGACGATGAGTAAACACGGGGAGTTATCGGATAATGTAACTAAACGCTCCAATTATTGATTCTACAGCCCAGATGCTTCTAGATTATAGTTTGATTAGACTCGGGGGTGAAGGGACACCTACCATCTTGCCTGAAGTTCCGGTAGAAAAGAACGGCCACAAGTCTCGCCCGGGCAGATATCGCGGGACTTCAGTCCAACATCCGGTGCGATCAGTTCCTGTGATGACCAGCGGATGGCGATAAAGGTGTTTCCTCTCTCTCTCGCTCTCTCTCTTTCTCTCTCCAGCTGATGGCGACAAAGCCGCTTTCTGATTTTTCCATTCAGTAGTTACTTTTCTTCACCAGTATCTTTAAGTAGGTTAATTTTCAACATGTCAGGTTAATGTATGTTTGGTAAAACCAGCATAGCTCAGGCACGTGGGGGTGTGGTGGTTAAGCACTCCTGCCTCACAGTAAGTTGTACATGGTTAGAATTCAGTTTAGGCCTTTGTGGGTGGAGATTGGTGACCCTAAATCAGGGGTAGGGAACCCTGGTCCTCGAGCCGTACTCCTGTTTTCAATGTGTCCTCATATCAACACAGCTGACAGCAATTAGTGCCTCATCATAAGAACTAAGGTGTGTTTGAGCAGGGAAATGTGTAAAACATGCAGGGCTGCGGCTCTCGAAGATACAGGATAGATAGATAGATAGCTTTATTTGTCATGGTACCGGGGAGTACAACGAAAATTGGGCTTCCCTACCCTAAATAATCCAGATGTGTGAATGTGAACGTGTCTGGTTGTGGTCATCTGTCTCTCTGCGTTTGTCCTGTCCAGGGTGTATCCTGCCTTCCAGCCCTGTGACTATTGGTTGGATAAAGTATAAGATGGAAGATTGAGTGAAAGAGGAGCCGAGCCTTTCAGGAGTAAACTAAAATGGGAATAAATACCGAACAGTGGTCTTCCTTCAGCTACATTTATTCTCTAAGTAAAGTAACTTTTGCTGCTTTGACGGCCAAATATAATTTTCTTTATACTAAGAAAACGTAGCTACAAACTGGTTTTGCTCAAGCAGAAGAAAAGAGATTTGTTTTGGTTTTTTTTTTAAACGAGTAGGAAAAATCTGTTGTAAAATGAAAAACTCATGGAAATTACTGAGCTTAAAATACACATTCTCTCTAAAATTGAATGATAATGAAGTTAAATACACATCAGGGTTTCAAATATAAGTTGTAATTTTTACCGTCACTGAATGTAAATGGGCTACAATTTTTTTTCAAATTCTGGGATCAGTAACAATTGTATGACGTGGCATCACTAAAAGTCACAGTACTTTTAAACAAACGGCTGTTTTGGATAACTGAGGATAAGCAATCTTTTCACTTCTTGTCCCTCTGACGTCACCCAAGTTCTGGCTTCAAGAAGAAAACAAAAGTAACGAATACACCATTTTATTACACGGTACTCACAACATACAACTCGATTCCACCTGTTTCACATTGGTATAAAGATTATTCCAGGAGAAAATAAAAAGTATAGTCCAATACCAAATATTATTCAGAGTCAAGGTAAAAAAAAAAAAACCCAGAAAAACATCCCCCAATTAAATCACAAATATCCATAAATAAAATAATCAAATACTAATACAGGATTGGTGCGTGTGTGAACCAGTGAAGAGTGAGCGAGTTCAGCACGGCTCTCCATCAGCACGCCGGCTTGGAATGTTTGAAACTTTATTAATGTGTTATCCACTTCTCCCCCAACTGGGTTTAGTCCAAAGAAAACAAGCCTCTCTGTCCTGCTGGAATGGTTCGGAAAACTATTTCTCCTCCGTTAAAAAGGACTTTAATAAAAAAATAAAAAAAACACAACAATAAAATGAGTGAGAAAAAGCTTGAACTGATACTGATTTGTTCCATTTTTAACAACTAAAATCTATTGGTTCAGACTTGACCAATACTGAAGAGATGAAGACACACACACACACACACACACACGTACATTCTCTTTCACAGGCGTTGCTGTTTACACAGATGATACAGGAACAAAGTTTTCCTCAACCAACTGGCTGAAAAGAAAAGAAAAAAAAGTCCCTACTGATTTAGTTTGTGTTGCACTTAAAAAAAAATAAAAAATAGGGATCTCCCTTCATTTAACAAGTGATTCAGCAGAAAACACCGGCAGAGAAATGTGGGGCTTTGGCACATTAAAAAAATTAAATAAAATCTCTGCGATAAACAGCTAATTGCTTCTCTGGTCACTTTGAATATTATAAAAACATCAGAAATACAATTCATCGTGATATGTTTAGAGATGGTTTTACAAAAAAAAAAAAAAAAGGGGTAAGAAAATAATTTCATACAATACTACAAAATCAAAGGAAATGACCTAAAATAAAAGCTGCACTATCCTGCAGGTATATAATACAAGCCACCTTGTCTGCCTTTGAGGTTTTCTTGCACGACGCGCCTGCCACCTTTTTAAACGAACCCCCCCCCTTTTCCGCTCCCTCTCAGTAATCTGTCCCCTCGTCCGGGTACACCTGCTGCTGCTGCTGCTCCTCCTCCTGGTAACCTTGGTAACCTTCGTCTTGGTAGTCGGGGATGTATTCGCGGGCGCCACCGGCCCCGTTCTGCTCGCCTGCGCCCTCCTCGGCTTTGGGACAGTACTTGGGGTCGTAGATCTGCCGCGGCAGGCCGAAGTTCTGCCCCGCCTGGTTGGCGCCGTCCTTGTAGCCCATCTGCAGAGACAAGCTGCTGTTGTCGCACTTGTTTGTGCCCAGCTTCTCGTTGTAAATGAAGCGCCTCGTTCCCGGTGCCGTCATCCCGGCCTGCAGCCAAGAGGGAGAAACAAAAGAGTCAGCTACTTTTCTATAATTATGCAACGATCCTTCAAAAAACAAAACAAAAAGAGTTTACAGTTTCCTACAAGAACAAACATGACTTGGGAGTTTACGGCGGAAGGATTGGGAGGGAGTGATGACAAATCCCCCTACGCAGCTCTATAATACTGACTTTACGAGGAGCTGGAGACACGCAGCAGTACCTGACTCGCTCCCTTGTTGGTCCCCATCTGCAGGCCGATGGTAGAGTTGTCCATGGGAACCTGCACCGGAGCTTTGGGGTCGTACAAGTGCCTCCTGGTGCCGTACGCACTCATACCGGTCTGACTGGCACACTTGTTGGTTCCCATCTGTGAACAAAAACAGGAAACTGGTTACACGTGGGAAACCTCAAGGTCAATTGTTGGGACTTCTACATGTTTTTATGCACAGACAGTCGCTGAGGAGGCGTTGGAATGTCGTCTCCATGTCAGGGTACGTACAAATGTCACATTGCTTCCCGCAGTCAGAGCTTCGTCTGTCAGTAAACGTTTAATTGCGACGCTTCTCGATCAGCGATCCGAGCGGCGGCGGCAAAGCGCAACGGTTCGCTGCAGGATACGACGCCACGTACAACCCTAACCCTCTTCCCTATCAGACTCTAGACAAGTTGAGCGTTTCTTCGGCGTTAAAAGTCCAAGGGAGCATGCCAAGCTTGTTTCGTCTGGTTGACTAATCCATCTCCAATGCTGGCAGACGTCCAGGTAAAACTGGATGCGGGGTTATTGCACACGTGTCGCTCGAGACGAAGCTAAATTCACAGCGCAGACAGAGGACGAAGAGAGTCTCGGCGCATCTGAACCTGCACGTCGATCTCTTCTCTCAGTCGCTGGGATACCGTCATGGGTGTTTGTTTGTACGGCGACAACCTGAAGCCATCGCGTCAGGCTTCAGTCAGCTCGCCGCCGCCGCCGCCGCACGACCACATAGTTGGAAACAAACAGCAGCATTGTTGGTTCTCCACTGTTTGGGCAGCCTTCACAAGTCTGACAGCTTCCCTAGCGTTCCAATAACAACACAGAAGGAGCAGCGAGCACAAAGAGCAGCTCTCACCGAGGCCATGACGGCTTCTTTTGCGAGCAGCTTCTCAAATCACGCGTCACCTCGTTGTTACACAACTTCACGTCGACCTCACGACCCCGACGGTGTGCTTTTGTCTTGAGCTGGCTCAATTTGATAAACGTCTCCACGGTTCGAGTTTAAAGCCTTCCATGGTTCAAGTCTGAATAAATGAGCTGCACCATCACGTGCGACGTGACGGATTCTGCTCAGTGGCCTAAAACCGACACGTCGCTTAGACCCAATGCTGTGAGGAACAAAATACAAATACTTGGGATTACTGTAATTATAGCATTCCCAGAGCATATTTTTACAAGTGTGTAATTTTCCTCATACGTAGTCCAAGTCGCTGGCTTTTAAAACCACAAGTTACTACTGAGCAGGTCTGCAATCTGAATCAGCCCTTTAAGTATCGTCAGCAGCGATACCGTCAGATTAAAGAGGTTGATTTAACGCACTTTGAAAATGGGCATTCTATTCGCCTATGTATGGAGAGAAAGTCGTGGAAATTAAAAAGGACGCCGAGAACAAACCTTTGTACTTCCACTTTGAATATACACTGAATAAATTGAGATTGACTGAATAAAAATGGTCATAACTATGGAAATTAATCCAGACAGTTCTGGCTGCTGGAAACGCCTGAGAGGAGCGTGGGACGGGACGGCTGCAGGTGTTTGCTTTGGTTTATTAGGGCGCGTCGATCTGTTTGCCGTGCGATAACATTTCTGGATCTGCACGCACGTCAAGTCTGTCGCCACCGCTCAAGATGGATTTGTCCAAAACGCGCCCACCTCGGCTGCAAAGCGGGCCGCCCTCCATTCCTTTGCGCCTCAACGTCGGGTGAAACCAAACGACGGGGGGGGAAATTCTCTGCACCAGATTCCAGCACAACGCTGAAACACTCCGGCTCTGCTTTTGCTTCCGAAAGGTTTTTTATTGTACACGTCTTTTGAAAAAATAAACCCGAGTTTTATTACTCTCACGTTCGATATTGTCCAGTCGGTGTCGTTTTCCGCCTTTCAAGGTGCATTTCCACCTTCATGATGAAGACGTGTACCTGCAGGCCGATGACGCACTGTCCACCTTTCAGCTTCGCTTCGTCGAACATCCGCTCCTGCTTGTCAGCATACTTCACCCCGATGTCCACCCGGGACTGGCAGCCTTTGGTCTTGGCCTGCAGGGGGGAAAGACGTCAATAAATGCTTCCGTTTGGCGGGAAATCCAGACCCGATACTCAAAAGGAGCGCGGCGGCGCAGCTCGGAACTCACCATGCTGGCGAGGGCGAGCAGCGTCGTCTGGACCTGCGTCATGTTGCCGTTCTCAAACAGGTCGTTGGCTTCGAAGATGTCGTGAGGCCTCAGACCGTACGCCGTGATGGCCGAGATGAAGTTTGTCAGGTTCTCCAGCTAAAATTCAGACGACATCAGGTTTGTTCGTTTGTTTTCTTAACTTTTACAGAAACCGAATACACACAAGCACTTCGTTGCACGCCGAGGACCGCTCATGATATCCGTGCCAGGTATTTTAAACACACCTAATCCACTGCACACATGGGTGTGATGTGATAGTTCGGCACGGCTTGAAAAAGGAAGTATGTTTATTGTGACTCATTCAGGAAAGCAGCTGCTAGAACGGACGGCTCACAGAAGCCAGTGCAACACTATGTCGTCGTAGAACGACCGAGCAGGATGACGTCCAAACGCTCAAAAGCACAGCGAGTCACTTTTCTAACTCGTGAACATTCCTTCCATTAAAAGGGGCGCGAGGTCATCAGCCGACTCACCTGGTGCCAGTTCAGAGACGACTGGTTGATCTTCTTCACAGAGCCGGGCTTCAGTTTGTTAATAAGCCTGAGAGAGAGAGAGAGAGAGAGAGAGAGAGAGAGAGGGAAGAGGACACTAATTTAATGGACATTAAAGATAAGAATTGGGACGTGAGGAACTTTGCCAAGGACTCCACTGACTCGCCCAGGATGACTCCGCTTTTCAAGCCTTTCTGGAAGTCGGGCCCGATGGTGGAGCCGGTGATCTCCTCGATCCACAGCCGCAGCTCCTCTTCTTTCTGAACGTCATACTTCTGTGCGATCTGGTTGAGGAAAAAAACAAAAAAAAAAAACTTAAAATCACCAAATCGAGAAAGCATGAGATTTATTTAATCAGTCAGTTGTCCATCCAGTTTTCTCCATCTCCTGGATCTTTGCTCTAAAATTTTTTTATTTTTTTTAAAAAGCACGAGACGAGTCCCAATTAAAAAGCGAATGATTTCCCCTTTTGGAATGTCAAGAGTTTATTGTGAGCTTCATCTTCACTCACGCAACATGAAGTTAGAGGATGATTCTGCCATTTTAGATCTTCCTCATTGCTCTGATGTTCTGTTTAAAGTTACAGTTTTCTATTAGCCATGTGTTGCTTCACAGAATGGAATCCCACTGTAATTTGACATCAGCTTCATCCTCCTGTAACCTGAAGCACCTCAATATGAACTTGAGACACTCAAGTTCACAATTGGTGTTCTCAAAACACCAATTGAACTTTTCAATGGAATTTTATTGTGCAAGTCTTTGAATAGCAGGAAGCTCAACGGGCCGTCTTTCAACTGAACGTCGTCACACCGAGTGACCCGAGACATTATTATCAGACAAAGATACGCCTGTCCCCACTGACCCGCGACTGAAAACAAACTTGAGATATGAACGCTTCTTATGGATCCTGATGACCCGAGTTGCATTTGTTAAGAGCTGCTGATAACACGTCGATTCAACGCCGGCAACTTGTCTTCACACTTTGATTGTCAGTTCTTCATAAATACAAGTGAGAAACAGAAGGAAAAAAAAAAGAGGTGACACCGACATGACCTCAGACGCAAGCAAACACGGACATCCTGTTTGGTAAACGAGAGTCTCCCCAGCAGCACAGGAAGGCCGTCTCTGGTAAAGGGTGGGCGACTTTTAAAGCCTTGACCCGACACAAAGAGAGACTCTCTTGCGAAGGCGTCACTGTTGAGGTGCTACTGAGATTCATAAGCCGTTCTGATTGAGAACATAAGCGTGTGTGGGGGGGGGGGGGGTCATGCCGGCTCTGAAAGAGGCCATTCAAACAACAGGCCGCTCCGTTGTGGCGACCCGCTGAGAAAGCAGAAAGTCAAAAACAGGTCCCACGTTTTCTCCTGGTCCAGGGAAGGTGCGTGCAAACTCACAGGGAGTCTCTCTGTCCACCCACCCCCCCAACGAGGGCGACCAGAGACCACAGCGCACAGCAGCCGGGCCTCTCGGCTCTTCCAAGGAATGTCCGTCTTCTAATTACGTACTCTATACTCAGCCATCCACATAATAATTAAAACTAAATTAAAAAATTAAAAAAAACACCCAACAACTGTAGCTATGTAATTGACCACAAAGTGAATCTGGGACGAAGTTAACTCACCGTGACAAGCGAGGAATTCCCCCACAGTGCAGGGATGAACGAGCGGGAATGAATGAATCTACACTGTTGTCTGCTTTGTGTCCAAACTTTGATCCATTGACAAGAGAGCAAGTGAAGCATGAGGGGTGGGTGGTTGGTGGTGATGGGGGGGGGGGCAACACACCTTCCAGTGCTTCACTTTTCACACAGAGGGGCGACGTCACTGATGGCAGGAAATACCAGTCAAGTGAGCATAATTTTTTTTTTTTATTGGGGGGGGGGGGGGGGGGGGGGGGCGCTTCACTCTCTCAGGGCCATCAGCAGGAAAAGACAGAGGAATCTCCAGGCTTTCTGTATTTCAGGCACATGTTGTTCTGTGGAGATGGAGATTTGGGGAGGGGACATGACCCCCCCCCCCCCCCCCCTCTCTCTCTGTGTCTCCCCCATACAAGGGCACAGCTGAGGAATGCAAATGGGAAAAAGGAAAAAAAAAAAAAAAAAAAAAGACAAAACCTAGAAGAATCGGCTGCAACACACTACATTTTAGTGAGACAAAGGAAATGTGTGTGATCAGCCTTGGCTTTTAAAGTGAATCCGGATGTTCAGTCATGTCCAAATAAACAAGGTGCTTTCCTCTTCAAACCAAAACCTCTTGAGTGAGTGTGTGTGTGTGTGTGTGTGTGTGTGTGTGTGTGTGGGGGGGGGGGGGTTCGGTCAACAATGCTGAACTTTTTCCTTTTTTCTTGTAAAGAAAAAGGGGGAGTTCTCACACCCAGAGTAAGAAACAAAATAAAGAACAAAAACAGCAGCGCATCTAATGCAGAAGAGGAGAAGTGCGGAAAGTCTTCTTGCAATTTTGCCAGAGAAATGAAAAAGCCCCGTGGAGGAGCCGGGTGCGTCCAGTCCGAGGACTAAATGACATTATCTCTAATGCGGGTCACGGCTCAGGGCACAGAGCCGCACAAAGTGCTGCAAAGTTGGAAAACAAATCTGCCACAGCGACATAGTTGTGTGCCAAGAGGGACAACGCCCATACTGCGCTTTTTCTTTTTTCCTTTTTAAAGCCAGTCTGCAGACGATCAAAGGGGAAATCGACACCCAAAAATATAAATCGAGCTTTAAAAGTAAAACACAAACGCACTTCTAAACTTTCTCCCCAAACTATGCGGGCCTTAAGTAAACTTTAGTCAACCTTTAAAGAGCGCTTTCTCCCACCTTTATCCCCTGGCACGCGCATTAAAAATGGACGCCAGGTGACTCTCGTGCACGCGCGTAGAGAAACTACAACGGCGTGGACATGTCATCTGTTTATAGCGTAAAATATTTAATAAAAATGTATATTACGCTCATCTACGTACCTTGTTTTTGACCTCCGCTGGTTAGTCCGTACGCAGGCCCCCCTGTTAAAACTGCATGAAGACATGGTCCAACCTGGTGCGGCTTTCCCGTGACGAGGTTTGTTTAAAAAGTAAGAGGAAAGCACCTTCTTGCGGGATGAAATCTGCGCTAAATCGTCTCGAGCTTTCTCTTCCAATGAGGCCCTCGCGCTCAACTAAATACTTCCTCTCTTTTTTTTTTTTTGCACGGCCGCCAATTACAGCGCTCCCACACTTTGTACCGAAGAGTTCCCGGGCAAGATGGTTCACTGCTCGTGCTCCGGCGGGACGGCGGCGCCTTATATGACCGCGAAACGACTCATGAATATTCAAACACGTGGCCGACAGACGCGCCTTCGCGCTCATGACACACGGAAACAAAAATGCACAACAGGTGCACGTGAAGGAGGGGTTACTGTGACGAACTGGCTCATTGGGCCTGTTCAACGCCTTGACTTTGACGTACATTTCAGGTGATCCGATCACATGTGGCGCCAAAAGACAAGTGTGAACACATCGGTTGTGTCGCGTTGCGTGGTTTTTCGTTTAAAAGAGTGCGCAGATCTGAGTTATACAGTCTTCCCAACTTTCCAAAGAAATTATGCAATAGAACATTGACATTTGTGCCTGGGGGTCTGCAGAGACACGGCGCCTTACAGCAGAGGACACCATCCAGCTCAAGCTGGGGGACTAATAACTGTGCACCAGGCCATTTAGTGGAAGTGACATGGAGGTAGTAACTCAATCGGTTTCAAGTGGTTTTGCCCAGAACACATGACACACATGGGTAGACAGTTTGCGTCAAGTGCTCGCAACGTGTGATTGGAAATTTTGTATTTATTTTTTAAATGGTCAAAACTCAAAATTGCTAAATCATCCAAACTGGCTGAAGCGACAAAAATTACTTTTGTTGGATAGTTGCTGATCCCTGATCCTGTTCACCCAGATGAGAAAACAAGCCAGGTCTGTGACTGTGTGAACCATGACCCCACTGCACAGTCCCATTTGTAAACATCGACATGTAAACCCAAGGACCTGGCATACAGACGGCTTTGTCCACCTCAAAAAATCAGCTCTGTCCCAATTCTAACCCAGGATTCCTCGCATTCAAGGCGCACGAGTGGTCCAAGTTTAACATTTTAATTAATTGGATTTAATTTAGTATCCCAAATATATTGTGTTGAAAGCCTTTCTGTGTGGAGTTTGATACAGGTACTGCAAAAACATCCATGTGAGGTGAACTGGTAAATCTAGATTGCCTGTAGGCGATTAGTTGTCTGCCTCTCTGCGTTTTCCCTGTAATGGACCGTCCAGGAAGTAGCACTGCCTCCGTCCAGAGTTCGCTGGGACTTTTCAGCATTCGTTATTTCTTCCCTTGACAACGCTGACGAGAAACGCGCGCGCGCTGTACCGACCCCGGAAGTGCGCAGAGGGAACGCTCTTGGTCACCTTCTGCAACTCTCGTACCCTGGCTCCACCTTTCCCCTTTTCTTCTCAGGTCGTGATTTAAATCAAAAAGTCCTTATATGGAAGGAAACGTCCCAAATTCCTGTGTGGTGGGAGTGATCCAGTGGTCCCACCCTGCATGCCAGACGGCCAGTGGACCAGACACATTGTCGCACTTTTATTGAGTCACGTTGGAGGGAGAGAGTAAAAGAAAGTTTGTACGGACTAAAGTTAGTTTGGCAAAGCTACTGCAGTGATGTAATGTCGATTTTTTTTTTTTTTTTGAGGGGGGGGGGGGGGCTTAGATAAGACATGACTTCTGTTGCCAGGAAGTCCTGGTTGTTGTACAGAGTCAATAAAAACAACTCTTCACATATTGATAACAGTGTTAAGCTCAGCTGAATGTTTCATTTCAACACTAAAACGTCTGGTTTCTAAAGAGGGGCACAATTTAAAAAAAAAAAGTTTTTTTCTTAAATCACTCATTGGTATAGAATAGGAGGGAGTGAAACAGGCAGACTGAGACATAAGAGTACTGAGTGAACACATAGTTTCTGTTCACAATGACACATACAGCTGTTGTTTCAGATCATCCAGGAGCAGTAAGGCCCGACTGCAGACTGCCTGCCAGTCATTTCACAATGATTTACTGACTGACAGCACAGACATATAACCTAGAGCCATTTCCCCCAAGTAAGCTTCATTTCATCACTGAAACTGGGAGTTGTGGCAGTAAACTGGCCTTAAAAAGCTTTTTCTTGTCACTATATTTTTCACTTCTTTGAGTTTTTATTATTTAAAGTCTCACAAAATGTCTGTGTACTTGTGAAATCACGCTATATTTCTTCAAACTCATTTTACACGAGAAACATTTGGATTTTTTTAGGTAAAGTAGTTAAATTGCTGCATGAAATGTCTTTAAAAAGTTGACTGAAGTTTCTGACTCGGCTTATGCGTTAGGTTTTTCTAGGAATAATTCACATCAGTTGTTTTTAATGAAATTGACAGTTCTATAAAACTATCATATATTAGTAAACTGAATGTTGAGATATTGCCTCCGTTGTACATTAGAAGTCACTGCAAGGTTTCAGATGAAATTCTCCCTAATTTTGGCACGTAAACAACTTGCGAGGGGAATAGTCATTTATAGATAACATATCTTACATTGTTTTTACATTGAACAGAAGTTGACACCACGTTCCTCAAAACTATAAAACTCTGGATGAAAGCCGTTGTAAACTATTGAACGCCATCTACGGATTACCATTACAATATATATTAAATATATTAGCCTCCCCTTAATCTTCCAGGGGCCATTCGCCATTCAGGCATGAGGTAATTTAGCAAAAAAAACGTGTGTTGCCTTCAGATTTAAGCTTCTGTTGAAAACGAGACGGGCCGAGAAGAAAACACCTCATCAGAGTCTGGCGCTGGCGTGCTCAGACACAAGCCTATAAAAACCGTCTGCACGCAGCCCGTCACCACTTCATCCAGGTGTGTGAGCAACGCTGAATCAGTTAAAAAAACTAAAAAAACAAACACCTGAGGTGTGCAACTTACTCATCCCGTGTGGATGATGTCACACATCCCCCCCCCCCCCCCGGGGGGCTGACCCAACAAGTCCCAACACACAAAAAATCTGTCTTAGGAAAATAATGTCGTCACACACTGATGTACCCAAATACAACCGGACCATGTGCTCCCCCGCATGGATACACCAGGTAAGTACAGTTCCCTCCCCCCCCCAAAAAAAAAAAAAACACCATCTCCTCCACCCAGGGGGGGGGGGGGGCATAAAGACACCAATTAACCTGCAGGAAGAAAACAAGAGCACCTGGAGGATACTGCAACGAGCCGTAACGCGGCTCCGCTTCTCCAACACGGCGAAGGACCCAGGAGTCAAAGTCAGTGCAGCCAGCCGAGGATTTAAATCTTTTTGGTTTTGTTTTTGTTTTTTATTTTTTCCAAACATTTGAGAGATGTTAAACACAGAACACATAAAGATGCCCGGTCACACCTCCAGAAAAACGGATTCTCGTCAAACACTTGAAGCACTTTTCCTTTATTGCCAGCTGTGTTTGTGCAGTTTCTCATAATCTGCAGCGTCGCCCTCGCTCCGTCAGTGTGTACAAAAAGGAACTGGTTGGGGGTTGGGGGTGGGGGTGGGGGGACAACAAAAAAACGGTGCATATACCAGCGTCGTCGTATTCATCCGGGATTTGGACTTCTCGCACGTAAACTCTGCTCCGGAGAGGCGTGTCGTTTTCTTGCTTTTAAATGCGAAATCAAAACCCAGATTGACCGTTTTTTTTTTTACCAAGGCACATTGGTGGGGATGGAGGAGAGAAAGAAAGAATGAATGAATGGATGGATGGATGGTGTGAGTGGTGGTGGAGACCGATGAGTATAAAGGGAAGTCAAACTGACAAGACTACTTCAGTTGTCGCTCAGTGTGACACTCGCAGCTTTTGAGTTAAAAAATAAGGGTGTGCGCCCCCCCCCCCAGTCTCTGAATCAGGCCTTGGCCATAACGGTCGCTAATCACACCTGAAGTACGAACCTGATGAAAAATGACCAGCGAGATGTTGACTTCTGTACGAGAAGTCTGCGTGCTGCACATTCATTAAGGCTGCTGGACTCCGTGACGTGGTCGGGGGCGATGATTTCAGAAGGCAAACGAATATCTACAGGAATGGAAACAAGGCGAGCTCCAGCATTCAAACATCCTTAAAAAACAGTAAGTCACTGATCGACGCGAGTAAATTCCACATTCTTCAAGATTCGGAAGTCGGGGCAGGGTGAAAGATTGAAAATTGGAAGTTTAGCACCACGCTACGCTGACGGAACCGTTTGGAGTTCCCGCAGACGGGAAGTAAATGTGACGTTAAGCTCTTGGCTTTTAATGGTGAAATGCCCGGTGCTGGGAGTTTGGCTCGTCTCTGGACCATTTTGGCTTCAACGTCACGCGCGCAAGGCAGGGATCGGAGCAACAGGTGAGAGGGGTGGAGTTCTGGAATGTAAATGACCGGATGCGAAGGCCGCGCTTTACAAATGTTGGTACGCTTCGTTCGACACGGAGAGATCAGGCTGACAACATGTTGATGCAAACACAGGAACGAGAGAGAGAGAAGGAAAAAAACCTTAACACAAAATAAATCTAAACTTTCTTTGAAAGGTGTTTGGATGAGCATCCCATACATGAGCTGGTCAAAATAAATAGATGTATACAGGATATGAAATTTATAATTTACTCTTTATATCTCACATAAAGCTTCTTGTAACTGCTCAACACTTCAGAAATGGAACGTGTTCAGCTCCGACTGTGCTAGATGAACTCTATCAACACCTTTCTGGGCACCAACATGGTGGACTGGACAGCACAGCTAAAAATTCTCCCCCCCCACCCTCACCTCACCGTCGGACCCGGGTCGGGCGCCCTCAAGGGGAAGTGGGAGGGTGGGTGTGGGGGTGGTGGGGAGGGGGGAGCATGATGACAGAGCTCCTGGAAAAGGCGTCCCGACGTCGCCGTGTCTCTTCTCCGGCTTTAAATGTGAACGCAGCACTTTGCAACGTGGGCCTCATAATTCCTGTGGCTTTCACTTTGAAAAATAAAACAGAAACAGCCCTTGATATCACAAACTCAACTTTTCTAACGTTTCGATACGAGGATCACAGAGAGGGGGAGGGGCTTCGCGTGCCTGCAAACTGGCGACGGACAAAACAAAAACCACTAAATCTCTGCTTTCTGCGGGAGGGGGGGGGGGGGGGGAGGCTCAGTCTAGGCAAACGTATGGCAGGATGTTCAGTCTACTTTCGTCCCCGTGAGGGTCTAGCGATATGCACTCTGTCCAGTCGAACCAGGCGCCCTTGGTGTCGTAGCAACCGTTGACGCCGGGCCAGCGCTGCGCGTGTATCCTGTCCATGTCCTGCTCCGTCAGCGCCCGGCTCACGCCCGGCGTCTCGGCCGCCGAGTTGTCCGTCTGCAGGGCGTGCGTCTTCTTGGCCTCCTTGGTCTCCCGCTCTTCCCTTTTCAGATACTCGGACATGAAAAAGTGTGCGCCGGGGGTCTGGACCCCTGAGGAGGAGAGCACGTTGCTCTGCCGGTTCAAGTACGACTGGATGATTTCGTTCCGGGACAGCTCCTTCCAGTTGGCCTGGTGGAAGGGGTTGGGCCCGGGGCCCGGGGCGGGGGCAGGGGGAGGGGCGGGGGGCTGCCGTGCAGTGCTTTCGGGCCCTTGCCTGGACTGCGCGGGGTCCGGAGTGGGGGCGTCCTCCGTGTGCGAAGGCTCTTTATGCAGCTGTTTGATCTGACGTGTGACCGGGTCGAATGTGATCCGCCGCTCTTTTAACCGCACGGGTTTGCTGGCGTCTTCTAGTTTTTGCCCGTCCAAGTTGACAGAATAGTCCCGAGGCCTGTACTTCCTCCTTTTATGCTCCGAGCCGAGCGCCGGCGTCCCCTCCCCGTCGTCGCCGGCCACCGCTGCGGACGAGGGTCTGTGAAGTTCTGAGTTCTGTGGGGGCAGGGAGGGGGAGGGGGAGACCGACGGGGACTCCGGGGCCGTGGAGGCGTCTGGCTGCGGCGGACAGTGGGAGGGGGTTTCCGATGAACTTGCCCAGTGTGCCGAGGACCTGTGAGAAGAATGTGGCAGCCTGTCGACATGAGACCCAAGGGCCGGGGAGGCGGTGGGCTGGGGGGGAGGCAGGGGGGAGTCCCGAGAGGAAGGGCTCGGGACCGGCGTGCCTTTCGGAGTGTACGCCGACGAGCGCTTTGCCACGGCATCCTGCTTCACACTC
The DNA here is from genome assembly GCF_963422515.1 of Blennius ocellaris. Taxonomy (NCBI): domain Eukaryota; kingdom Metazoa; phylum Chordata; class Actinopteri; order Blenniiformes; family Blenniidae; genus Blennius; species Blennius ocellaris. Next base: position 14,921,010 of record NC_137659.1, read on the forward strand.
CTCGGACTGGTGGCGAGGCCTCGGGGGCTTCGGGCCTGGTAGCCCCCCCCTCCCCCTTCATCCAGCCGGGCCTGCTGCTGCATCACCGCCACTTTGATCAGAGAGGAAGTGCTGGGCAGCTTGGCCACGCCGGGGGAGCTGGGCCGTGGCTTGACGGCGTTGACTGGAATCCTGGGAGTTTTCTCGTTGTCAAGGTGCTCTACTCGGGATAAGTCGGGAGACGGGACCACCTCTGGGTCAGGTGGGGCGTCGGGGCTGCCCGCGGTCCCGTTGACGGGCAGCGGGGAGACCGAGTTGTCATAAATGGACAGCTTGCAGATCTTTTCTGGTAAGTGCACGCCATCTCTGTGCTCTCCCCGCCGCTTGCGGCTGCCTGATTTCTCCGCTTTCGGCGAGTACGTGTTGTGAACATCGTTTCGGATTTTGCCTTCAGGGACACTCTTCCCCGACACGGGTATCTCGGGAGGAGAGGAGTCCGTCCTGCAGGGATGAGAACTGCCATTGGTGGATCCGGGTGTACTTGGACCCACAGCTTGTCCAGGCTCAATCAGCTTCCGCCAGTTCCTCAAGAGTTTCTTAGCACGCTTTGCAAGGTCCTCATCCTTCGTCTTCTTTCTCACATCGTTTATCAGCTTTCCTAATCGGGTTTCCTGCAGAAAGAAAAAAAGACTCAAGGAAATCAGACCTGAAGTCAACCTTGACATCTCTCCATGACATTTAATGTGCCACCAGTTTTCTTACCTCAAGTGCTTCTTTGGTGATGGGATACTTTTCGAGACAGGCAATTACGTCCAATACAACCACCATATTGCATATCTGCAGAGAAGACAACGTCTTGCATCACTTCACCTTGATGTGAAGCAAATGTTACAGACCACATTCAAATCGCCAGTACGAGGAAAAGCAACAGGAGTTTCTCAAAGTGATGTATTTAATAATCAACGCTGCCAACAACGGACACCCCATCGAATAATCGACACCAATAACGACACCTTGAAGTGTCCAGTAATTTGAATCGTGCTTGCAACGTGTGTAAGGTAGCAAGTTGGCTAACAGGCTAGCCCAGGGGGAAAGTTAGCTTGCCTGTGCTACAGAGCAAGTTAACGTCAGCTCAGGTGGAAAACCACACACGACTGGACACATTGCAATAAACCCAAGAACTTCTCGTTATGTCGAGCGGATCCGCCCGTGTCGGCTGCCACCTACGAGTTACGGTTCACCCAACATAAGGAAGGAAGGATCTGGCTATTTCCTAAAACGTAGCTTCGGCTAAGTCCAGCTAAAGTTAGCTAGCTAGCTCCCAGAGTTTATTATCGTGAACTCGTGCGCGTAAAACAGCTTTACAACAAAGCAAATGTTACGCTGGCGAGACTTTGAGCCAGCGACACACGGAGACGAGTGCTTGCGAGGGCGAACGACGAGCCTTTTGTGTCCGCAACGCGAGAACCACGGTGACGGGTGGGTTAGCCGCTATAGCATGCGAGTCGGAGCCAGGCAACGGGGTCGATGCTACGTTAGCTCCCAGACTGTCAACCCGGAGAGAGCACGTCCCGTCCGCCGCGGTACGGGAGGCTCCACACGGTCAAGTGGCAGCCCACAAACGTAGAAAATACAGGTAGCGCGAACGCCGCGCCGGCGTCGGGCTGACAGCTGCCGGGCGAACCGCGGGTGTCGACTTTTTTTCTGCCTCGCGCAGGTAAACAAGCTACTGCTAGCCGCGTAGCCTGCTAGCCGCCGCGGGACTCACATTGCTCTGACTGTCGATGGCCTGCAGCAGCCGGTCCCTCATCTGCTGCGGGGTTGCCGAGACCGTTGTCATTGCCTGTTCGGTGCGATCCTGGGGGATGGAGGGAGGAATCCTCCAAAATGAAGAACGGCTTGATGGCGGTGACTCAAAAGCCGCTTCGGGGACACGCCGGGCGTCCGACCAGCATTATTCTCCGTGGGCCCGCGCGGTGCGTGTGGAGGCTCGGCGGATCTCACATGTAGTTCGTCGGGGGAGCTTGTGTGTTGACCGTCCGCTGCTGCCCCGCTCCGCTCGCACGGCTCACTACCAGCTGCTGGCTCCGATCGGCCTCCTGCGGCATGCCGGGATACCATGTAGGCGCTCTGACGTCTGCACGCAGCCGGTAAATATCCCTGCGTCAGCCCGCACTTCTCCTGAGGATCCCCGACTCGCGCGCTCACAAGCACGCACACTTGTGATGTGGAAATTGTGAAAGTATTTTCTCTCCACAAATACAACACCACACTTACACGTTGACAAATTTCCAAATTTTTAATTACTGATGCAGGAATCCCCCCCCCCCCCCCCATCCCCCACAAATCACACTCGACATACCTTGGTGAATCTCTGGTGCTGTTGATTTAATTAATGTGTTGATTCCAAGCGAGATAACTTTTCTAGTGCTTTAATACAGAGTAAATACCCTCTCCTGATCATGCCAGTGATGCTCAGTCATTGACGAAGGACTTTTTGAGTGATAATAGCACTGGGAGTTATAGAATTTATACATTTGTTCCTGAAAAATATAAGATAAAATAATGATGTCAAGAGATTATTACACTGTTGACTATGTTTATACTATTTCGAACTGATATTCCTGTTTAAGCATGCAGTGGGTCGCTTTGAAAAAAGAAAAAAAAATCTACAATACAAGCTTATTATAATAAAGGCTATATGTAAATTATTTTCAAACGTAGTACTTATAACTTGTGCTTTACATGCACGTGCTACAATATGCTATAAACATTAGCAATGGTGAATACTTGGACATTCATATATTTCAGGTGACTGTCAACTATAAAACTACCAAGTCCCAGGAGAAGGTGGACGGGGGGAGTCATGACATTGTCGTTATTGTCCGTGTACTCACGCATGCGCAGAAGAACTATTTACTACAACCATGGTGCGCATGCACAGAAGCTGTGTTTCCGCCATCTACACAGAGACGCAGCCCAAGCGTTTCTGTTTCTGTTTTCACTCAATAGTTGTATAAATGGAGCCTTAGTATACGGTACATACCAACTTATTTTCAGTTTTCAGTTCAACTCACGGTACACGACTACAAATTCATGGTACGCGACTACAAATTATACTTCTACAAGCGCTCACACCTTTTTCACCAATAATGCATCATATGTATGGTATTCATGAGTCAATCGCACATTTCGCCAGCAGATGGAGTCCTCAAACAGAGGTTTCGCAAAGCAGCTGTAGCAGGAGACCCACCAGTGATGGATCAGCATATTTCTGGGACTGAGATCATCTCAGGACAACCGAACCAGGCCGAGGAGTCATTCAAGGTGGTCGCACATTATGCAGGATGGCAAACTGCTTTCTCAATTCAAGGGTTAGGGTTAGATCCACTGATCTGAGCGTTTTTAAGGATTATTGTCATAATTTCATTGTTTTTCCCACATGTATTTACCAAAGTTTCCACTAATAAAAATTTCTATTTACAAGTCCAGCCTTTCTCTGTCGTTCTTCATCGGGAGTTGGGTCGCTGAGGGGGGCGGCGCTGAACACCATCACTTCATATTTGTAATTGTTAGGGCACAATTTTCTTTTTAGAGTTACACATGTACATTTGACATAACAATGAAAGGAGATACGGCACTTTCCGACGAGCGATTCTTCGGCTATGCAGCAGAGGAGGGAGGATCTGCAGCAGGTGGTGAGGGCGGCAGAATAGATTGAAAACAAAAGAAAAGCGAAAGTTTACCAGCAATCTTCTGTGTCATCGCTTCTTTTTTGCACTCATCCCACACAGGAAAGTAGCAGCTCATTAGCATAGCCGGTGTGGGAGAGGCAGGGCAGCTGCTGGGCTGGGAGCTAAAGAGTGGGTGAGAGAGTCCAAGTTCTGCCAGTTACGGGGGCTGCAATTATCATACAACTATTGCTGTGAAGATTAGTTTGTTTTGTCCCCCCCCCTGTATTCGGCCTGATGGCAAGAGTGAGATTTCAACTAACAAAACAGCCTCTGAATTTCATATATATATATTTATTTTCATCTCATTTACAAATAATAATGCAAAGATACAAAGACAGAAGCCTTCACACAAGAAAAATACATCAGGTACAGTCAAAACAGAAGTGTATTTCATCTTTTAAGACAGCACACATTTACAGCCAACTTGGATTCTTTTGGTCCGATGTTACAGAGAAAATAGAAAACACGCCATCTGAAGAGCAAGGTTGTGACCAGTCATCTTTAAAGGGTTAGCTCCAAAAAATACCAACTTGCCAAGCTGTGCTGCAGAATGCTATTTTGCATATTATACGAGCATAATGTTTCCCGTCGCTTGTGAGGACAAACTCAGCAGGTGATTCGACCGGGTGATGGGGCGGGAGGTGCCATGCTTCTTATTACCAGACCAACTCAATGCGTCTCCACTTATCAACTTTGCATTTCCTGCAACACCGACCGTGGCGGAGAAAAAGCGTTTGTTCGTCTCCCGGTTTGCTTTAGCTGTGATTTCTGCAAATTCCAGTCCGGACTATCAGTACTAAACTACATTTATGATTCTCACTTCTAATAAAATAATGACAAATCACCTACTGAGCTATTATAGGAGCAAAACACGCCTCCTCGCGGCTGTAAAATGCTTTTGCAGTGTTTGGAATAGTATCATTGTACTCAAAAACAAAATACAGTATATAACATTTTAGCTGCCATTGTATGAGGCTTGAACCAGCACTGGGCTGTCCTCAAAATATACACAAAGGATTCCTAACTATGCGAGACCCACCGAGCAACCATACGTGACTATGACTGGGTTTTATTTATTTTTTTATTTATCTCAGTTCCTTATTCATCTGGGTTACATACAGTACAGTAAATGTATCCATTATTTCTTAGTCATACTACATCCTACGGGCTCTTGTTTTGGTGTAGATTATTATTAATATTACATAAAAACCCAGTGTTTCAGCTAATTGCAAAACATGAAACTCAAACTAAAGGCTTAATTTAAAATAAAATGCGACATGTGAAGATATTTTCCCTGTTGTGTCGCAAAAAGATCAACCACGTGTCAGTCGTCTCTCGGGGTGATTTAATGACGTAAACAACGCATTAAGGAATTCTTAGTTTGTGAAATATTTTGAGTTCAAATACAACATTTTGAGAGGGGGGGGAAACGTGTTATATATTTCTTTTATCTCGCTTGTGGCTGTTTTAACTTTGGTTGATTTAATATGAAATTAAGTGGAAATGAGGAAAAAAGTACAGTACTTATGAAAAATTCACCAAACAAAAAAAAAAATGCAATAAAAACCTTGATTATCCAAAAACTGTTAGTGTTTTTTTACGATAGGATGTAACTTCCCCAAGCAGGTACACAGAGAGGAGTTTCATTAAACTAAATAAAAAGTGCTCCCGGGGTCTACAAATGCATATAGATGAGGCCCAAACAATATACAATTACCTCAAATAACTTAAAATATCTCATTTTATAACTCTTATCTGTAAATCATTCCCATACTAGTGAAATTACAACACCGCTTCGCTGTTTAACAGCGAAGCTGGTCATCGACACTGCGAGTGGTTCATATGTATGTAGTGCGTTATTCCAGATACAGTATCTACCCAAGCCGACGCAATTCAGGTAGAGAAAAAAACAAACATTGCTCTATTGTAAACTCTTGTCTTTGTAAACACTGGTAGGACACCAATGGATACCTGAACGTTGATGCATAAAAAGGTGGCAGTAACAAGTGGAACATCAGTCAGAGCTATCTACAGAAGCACTAAATAATAAGAATTAGAAGAACAAAACAAAACTACAAAGATGTCGGGCTCACTGTAAAGTCTGGAGGTCCAGCAGAGATTAGAGAGCCACAGTGACATATTGCAGCACAGTTGTCAGTGCATTTTCTTACTTTTGACATCATATCACATAAAGCACAACAAAAAACAAAACAAAAAAACAGTTCCTACCATTCAGCAATATACACAGCTAGTCTAGAAGATTCACTATGACATAATCAAACTCTGTGGGTGTTGCACGGGAGGTAAGCACATACTGTATATCGCAGTACAAAACATAGTACCAAACAACAGCTTCTACGTGTGCATAAAAAGCTGATTACTATAGCTGATGCGTTTAGGTTTCACTTAGCAGTTACATAGCCAACACATGACACCGTATTTAAAACAAAAACAAAAAAAGACACAAAGGACAAATAAAGCAAATGCAAAGAAAATGATCAGACTAACAAAGCTGATAAAACCCTTCAATAAATAAAAAAAAAACACAGAGCCATACATGGGGAAAACATTTTCAGGAACTCGTGCAGTCACAAAATCAATATCAAAAAATTATCCCCTTAATAAAGAAGTATTGAACTTTGATGCATCTGGAACGTTTTTTTTTTTTGTTGTTGTTTTTTTTCTTAAGAAGGAAAAAAAGCAATTGCTAAAGCTTCATGACTCAATTTCAATGTTTTCAATCTTTTTCTTTCCACTGTATGAGAATAAAGGTGAAACATGCTGGCACAGGAGGTCTCCACACACATCAACGGACGTAATGGTGCAGCCGTTTCTATAATGTATCTGATGCCAAATGGTTCTATGATGTCCAGAATCTGTGAAAATCACCTTTCAGTCATTTGACCTGGACTTGAAACACTTTTCAGGGATAGTCCGACCCAATTTGCTCCGGTCGGATGAATCACACCATATTGGATGAGGCGTCGCAACACCCAGATATTAATTCGCTAACTGGTGTTTTATGAGAAATGTTTCTCTAAATCATTGAAAGAATCGCCGTAGCGAGAAAGGAGCTGCGGGTCACATGACCTTTGAAGTTCGGATAAAATGTGTAACAGCAGACGGATAACAAAGTACTTAGAAGTTAAGTAAAAACTCAGCTCTTTTAAATAGATACATCTGAATTTGTGTTTTCAAAAATAACTATATCTTTCTTTTTTATTGATAGAACTTTTTCTTTTTTCTTTTTTTTTATAAGAAGGCAAGTTTAATTAAAGACAGGGAAAACTGGTCCAGTGCACATAACAGTCACATGGAGGAGGAGGAGGAGGAGTTGTAGGGGTATGCAACCCCTCATAAATCAGTGTTTTAAATAAATGGTTAAAGTGCAATAATGACAAACGGGAGGGGAGGGGGGGCATTTATGAACGAGTGCAAAGGACCCATCAAGAGCAAAAACACGCTGATTTCAGAGAGGATTTTTCAAATAGAAAAAGCATGACAGTGCATAAATTTAAACACTTTAAACAAACTGATACAGGGACAGAGACAACACAGGCAGGATGGGGGAATAGATCAACTGTCACTGCAGTGCCAAGCACACCCAAGCACACACACACACGCACACACACGCACAGGAAACAGTAATCTGCTTTGTGGAGAGAAAAAGTTACCAACTCAAAGGTTTTTGGTCCTACGAGGACATAAAGGCTCGATATGAGAGGCAATGACGATGGTATGATGGCAACAACACAACTGTACAGATGTGACCTAAATACATTCTTGTTGCATCAACAATGCTGTTCTTGTGTACAGAGGCAGATCAATTGTCTGGAAAAATATATATTATTTCAACTGCGCTGAGGTCACATCTTTGGGAGCAAATCCAGGAGGGTTTCTACGGCGCGCCATCTTTTTTTTTTTTTTTACTGCATGTCTACTCTAAAAACAAACAAAACAACAATGCTTAAAAAGCAACATGGCACCATCACTGTGCATTCTTTAAAGATTCTGCACACTGGCTTCCTATAACGTAAGAGTTCACTGGGTCTGTTCCACTTCTAAATCCACCACTGTAGTTTTGCATAGATACTAATACGCAAACTCTAATCACATTCCGTACATGTAAAACACAAAACAATACAAGCCTGTAAACATCTAGTTCGTGTCAAAGACCTCATTTATCCATTTAGGCCTGATCAATGAATATGAAAAATGATATGGTGGTAACAATGCGACAGCGATGTGTGTTTATAAACCCATCTACCGATCAAACAGTAAAAATGACTTGATCAATCGCCCTGTCATTTACAGAAGTCATTTTCGCACACAAAAAAAAACAAACAAAAAAAACACAACTAAACTAAACAAAATGTCAAAGCTATTAAGGCAAAACAATATGCACAGTGATTTGTGATTTCATGCATAACTAATGACCGGTGAAATCAAAATTCAGCATGTCTTTAAAAAATAAATTAGGTTTCGTGACACAATGAGTCAATGGCGTCGCTGGGCTTTGGACCGCAGCTCGGCACAGAGGGACATCAACCGTGACACACGCGCTTCCTCTGAGTCACCAGGCTCCTCCATGTTAACAGGTGTGTGACAGGCGTACGGGAAATCAACACAGGGTTTCTATGCAGACGCTCTGAAGTCAGTGACTGACGGACAGTTAAGAGTCCAGGCTGCTCTTGATGTTTTCAATCAAGCCTCTTGAAATCAAAACCAGAAGCATCTGAAACTAATTTTCGCACGGAGCAGCGACAGAAACCGTGAATTCCTGCCATACCGCGTGTCATCAAGTGTGACAGGGAGGCTGGCAGTGGTCTTCAGAAGCATCTGCATGCTTCCTCCTCCTGTGGTGTTTCTTTTTGAAAAGCTCTCTCGTAGGATCGGGCCCATGAGAGCGCATTCAGGTCTCTCCATCAAGGGGAGGTTTTTCCCGGGGCGGTCGGTTTCACACACCTGTGAACGAACGAGCCCAGTTACAGCCGGTCGAGGCGAAACGCGTCCTCCGTGGCCGGGTCGGCGAGGACCATGTCTGGGTCATTGAGCATGTGCAGGCCGTCGAGGGTCAGCGGGTCGATTTTCAGGTCGTCCAGCGGGAAATGGGAGTCGACGTCAAAGCTGACGTCCGTGGACAGGGGGCCCGTCAGCTCCTTGGGGAGGCTGGGCGGAGACTCGCCGCTCACTGCAGGGAACCAGCAGACAAACCAAAAAAAAAAAAAGGGTAAGTGTCCATGTGTGAGAGAGGACTGACTGAAATGAAAGTAGTGAATCAATGACAAGATACCAGAGGATCGGCATGCTCATACATTACTTTTCGGCTGTTTGAAGTTTCCGAGAGGAAAACAAAAATAAAAGCAACATTTCTGAACATCACAGTCACCATTGAGGATACATTTCTATACATTAAAAAAAAAAAATATATATATAGCATCTCCATCTTGGGTGCACTCTACATGGCTATTAGCTTTATTCCCATTACGACAAGCACAAAACACCTGCAGAGACACTACTTTTTTTTAAATTGTAGTTCAGATTACAAACATATACAACTTTAAATTATTTTAAGCTTTTATCAATTTCATTTCTGCATTTTGCTTTCATGTGGGACTGCGTCTCATGTCTTCTTTTTTTTTCACACTGTCTCTGGTTAAAGCTTGTGCTCGTTAGAGTTAGACTGTTATGTCAAGTGACATCCATTTCCCAAAGTTTTCATTTATGTTCTTTATGTTCTTCTTATGTCTTCTAACCCTAACTTAAGTTTTAAGCTATACTTCCTGTTCTTGTAGCCCCTGTACTAACCAGGTGGATGGATGGATGGATGGAACATTGTGTTTCCATGTCTGTCTCAGCTTTCCCACTTTTCTCTTCTGTTTTTGAACTCTGCTTGTTTTAAATTGATTTTGTTTGTGCGTGTGAGACCTGAACTGGAGGCTCCTGCTCTCCATGGGTCATAAGCCGAATGCAACGCAAGCATAAAAGATGGATGGCTGGATTGACCAGGACTGGCGATGAACTTTAATCTGTGGATTCGACTCCAGTTCTCGGTGCTTGTTTACCTTGAGCCGCTGTTCAAGCTGAATATATGAGCTTTAGATTCCAAAGTATGACCCTGAGCTCCGTCTCAACGGAGCTGCTTGGAGAAAACATGATATGCTGAAACAGCACCTGTGAGAATGATGTTGGGGATGTTGCCGTGGTTACTGTATCCCAGCTGCTGCGAGCCCTGGAGGTTGCAGTGGCCAGTCAATCCCATCATCAGAGCCTGGGAGTAGTTGAGGGTGGAGGTCTGGTTGTACAGGTTGTCGGTGCTGATGGGGGTCTCAATCATGTTGAACTGCTCCAACTGGTGATCGCAAAAAGAAACAGACGACCGCTCTTTCTCTTTCTCCAACCTCCAACCTGCGAGCTGGACGTTTAAGCAAGGTAAGCTGAAACCTGAACGTGTGAAGGCTGTACCTGCTGCGAGAGCGCGCTGGCCTGGATGGACGGCAGCTGCTGGTCATAGAAGTCCGCAAACACACTGCCCAGTATGGAGTTATGCTGCAACAACACACAAGCCAGATCTGTTGACTTACACTCAGGCGGAAAGTCGCAGTGCGGACCGGCAACATGAAAAAAGGGGCTACAGAAGTTAAACATTTAACATGTAACAGAGAATATGAAAAGACCACATTCAAAGCGGTTACAACCAGGAGCCTGAAATCACCTTACGACATCTGGAGACGTTTTTTTATTCACAGCTGGCCGTAAGTGTCAGATCCAAGAACTGTACGTTTTTTTCCAGAAAAGGTAGAGGTCATGTGTAAAGACGAGCGAACCTGTGATGACGTAACCGTCGCTTAAATGTGTGCTGCAGCGTAACAAAAGAAGCAATAAATACAAATAGATTCAAGATGACTGTAATGAGTTTGACAAGCAATAATTAAACTGGAAACGAAACAAAAAAAAAGAAACTAAAAATCAATCTAAAGTCAAAATACAACATCTTGTGAGAAGAATGAATGTATAAGAGCGTGAATTAAGTCAACAAGTCGCATCTAAAAAGCCTCTTGGCGGAATAGCAGAACCTCTTTTTCACTCTCTGTGCAAATACTGAGGAAAATGTGATGTTTTTCGACATGAATTGGTCTTTAAATTTGATCTGCCTCCAACGTGCTTGAATCGACAATTGTGATGCGTTTCATGTAATAACATGCAAACTTCATGGAAAGCAGGTGTTAAATACCCGCTACTACAACGGGAAGAATTAAACAGCTCCTAAGTTGACGTCTCCAAAGTGACTTAATTGAGTCGGAAAAAAGTGAAACAAGGTTTGAGTCAGGTGTGCACTTTGAATGATGAAATTACTCCCAACGATTTTTGGCTTGCTGTACACGAGAAGCATCTGCAGGCTTGTTAGAAGACTGATGTGAAATTGATCAGGTCAAAATAAACGGGCGATAGGAGCAGACACCTCTAAAGTCGATAGCTAACCTTACATTGAAAAAGAAACTTGTTCCACTCTTGTGCCTTTGGCCTTGGCATCTTAATTAACTCCAGCCAAGTTGAATGTTACACACACACACACACACACACACACACACACACACACACACACACACACACACACACACACACACACACACACACACACACACACACACACACACACACACACACACACACACACACACACACACACACACACACACACACAAATAAAAGGAAAATAATCCCCTTTGTGACATTATTCTCTCTGCTCTGACTCATCCAGCGCAAGCTAATGCTCGCGAAGTCTCTCATTTGAATGTCCTCATTGAACCAGTGACAGAAAGTCTCCTATTTCATCGTGGCCTCTTAATCTATTAGTAATTGGATCATCTCCTCGGCCCGTGCTCCTCCTCGTTGGAAACCAAATTATCTGTGTGTGCTGCAGATGTCCCCACAGGGCAGAGCGGGATAACAGAGCGCACAGGCCTGTCAGCTGTGGTTTAGCCTGTGGATAACCTCAGGACTATGAGCAAGCCACTTGTGCCCAGGAAAGAGGCGAGCTGGGTGAGCAAACAGGAGGATAATCGTGGGGGGGGGGGGGTAAAAAAAAAAAAACGCACCTGCAGCATGTGTCATTGTCATCACTCAACGCATTTCACTTCCTTCGCATCTCATACGTCCAGAGACACACACATGCAATCAAAGACGAGGCAAACGCTGGATGAAAATGTCACGTATAGTAGAGACGCTGTCTGTTTTCATTAGATTCAAGGTTTACGAGAGAAAATGTAGTCAAATAACACTGGCAGAAGCGAATGATAAACAACTAACTCCACTGAATGCTTATACTGACGCCGACAAGAGATTAACACCCCTGATCCATGTTTACCTTGGATGTGTTTATTTTTATTTATTTATTTTTTTCACAAAGCAGCACACACCGCCAGCAAAGGTTCAGCTTGGTGAAATCCAACCAAAGCCATCAGCAACGTTACCGCTCTCCCAGTCCCAGTGCCGATTTACACAATAGATGTGACAAACAGTGAATAAAAAAAAAACCAAACAAACAAAAGTAAACTGACTGCAGCAGGACTGGGGAGGAGAACAGTGGAGATGCAACGCAAATAGCACAAAAGCAGCAGAGAAAGGAGGGTCAGGAGCACAGCTACATCACAACACATCAATGACACTGAGTGTTTACGGAGACTGGTTGGTCAGATCTGGGCAAAACAACAACAACTAACTAACCAGACTTCACTTTTGATGATGCAACAGCACTGTTGACTGAGTGGATTTGTTTGTTTCCGTGACTGCACTTCACAAAAATGATCCGCAACAAGTATCAGTGTGTATACATGCACATTATGATCAGTCGATGTTCTTTTTTTTTTGTTTGTTTTCAAGTTGTTTTCAAGTCCTCATCATGCGTAAGGCATTTTTTTTTTCTTCATACAGAAGTAAAAGACGGAAGATAAACTTGAATTACCACTATTGAAGAAATTAGCTTGTTTGGATTTAAAGCCTCAGGTGCTCAAAATTAAATGTCCTTTCCTTATTTATTAATTTTTTTGCCCAGATCTGCAAATATCAACAACAACGACAAAAAAAAAAGAAGAAAAGCTGCTGTGTAAGGGAAGGCAGCCACTGAAAATCCTACTGGGCACCACAGAGCTACGATGCAAAGGGACGGTGACGCTTATACAAAATGAGCCGGCGGCTCATCAGTCCACACGCCCTTACTTGAGGCGAGCCTCCAGGTGAGAAGCCTTGATTGGAGACGGGAGAGGTCGGGGACTGATTGGCCGAGGATCCGACCCTACTGCGGTACTGTTGGAGGGAGGAAGCCTGATACGAGAGGATACACTTGAATTATTCACATTGGAGGACGTTCTGCTTCTCCTGCTCATTGCGGAGCTTCGCTCAATGTGTCTGCCGTGCTTTACTGCTCGTTGACAGAAGCTTGCTGGAATATTAATGCGCTGCCTCCGACTGTCATAGACCATGCACACTTGTAGCCGAGGAAGGAATGAGCACCAGACACTGCGTGTCACGCCGATGCATTAACAGCACTGAGAAAAGATGAGGTCGGGGAACAATGAAAGCTACCGGGGGAGGAGGAGGGGGGGGGGGGGGGGGGGGTTGTAATCTAGAGAAGAAAAATACTGCCGACAATTACTAAGCAGGTGAACATTGTAAAACTAGTAATGAGAGAGGGAATTTGTTCTGGTCTTTTATTTAGGATCTTCTCGGTATAGCCTTCAGGCAAAAATCTAAATAATAATACTAACAAAGTAGTCCAGAAATATACGTGTAGAAATCAAGGTTGCATCAATATTGAAATACGTGAAAATCAACAGTTTAAAAAGTTCAACCACAACATATTTACTGTTGTGGCTTTCTAAAGACAGTAAAATAAGAACGTTGTTTTGATGGAATTTTTAACAGCTTGAGGCATACTTTTTTTAAAGTATAAAACTTGGGATATAAGGTGCACAAGCAATATGTCATTATGCCGTTGAGAAAAACAATATGTTTGCACATCCACCTCAAAGCGCTCCTGTTCTTTCCCATAGTTGAACAGCAGCTCAGTCGATTGGTGACTTTGGCCATATTTCCGTGATTCTGGTACATTTGACTCATTGGACAAATATTAATACATGAGCATGATGTCACAGTTTTATGTACATGTAATCAAATATTGTCTCATTATTTTGTTTTTTTTCCCCACATGGTAAAACTCATCAATCATCAATGAAGGGAACTGAAGTATTAACAGTGACCAGCATAAACCCGACACTGGTAATTTGAAAGAAATACTGACAAGTAATGCTGAACTTTTAAAATATGGCCACTTGCCCAATAAAGGATTAAAATCTGAAAGCTCCCAAAAACAGTCCAAGCGTGTCATTATCTTCAACAGATACGATGATAATAACGAATTGACAAAATCCTGAATGAAGCTATAGGTTCCTCACGGCCAAAACTCGTCTTCAAAACTGCCAAAACAATGAAAAATACAGAGGCGTTTCTGGTCTTATTTGCGCAACCCGAGGCCCCTGCTTGAGCTTCCTTCCAGTGTTTTCCTTGACCTGACGCAGCACGGTGTTCAGCTGAGATGAAGAGAATGTAGGCCACTTCATTTTCTGCAGTAATCCAAACACATTCCCACTGCAGCAGAAGCAGAGCAGCCAGAGCCAAGATCTGAAGGACAGGCAGCGCTTCGCAGTTCGACTCTTTCACGCTCTTCACTTTTTGTTTTTCACTGATGCATGAATGAACTTTGTGTCTTAAGTCTGACTAAATACAGACAGAAACAGAAAGTTGTATTTGAGTAAGGTATTTGATGGGAAACGAAGAAATCTAGCGAAGCTGCACTGATCAGGAGACGGGAGTCAGACATAAGGTTCACGGACCAAAAATGGCCCACTGGAGGAAACAATTTGGACCTTCCAAAAAATAAACGAAAACCAAAACAGTTTTACTGCAATATTATTCCTAATTAAATGTAACATCGACTCCTGATTTGTCCACGAGGAGACAAAACACAAATCTGAGATACCGAACAAACAGCAGAAGTGAGTTCAACATTTCAATTTCAAAAACGTTCACAAGTTTTGTAAAAAGAAAAGTTGATAAACGTACAACATTTTCAGAATGTACTTGTGTTTCTCTCTGGTAAAGCTGTTTACATGTTCTTATTAAATAAGTTATCAACGCTGGTTTATCCTGCGTGTGTTCTGTTAAAATGTTGAACTTTCTTTATTTCAAGGAAGAAAAATTGAGAAAGCTTCAGAATATAAGCCTTAGAATTAAAAAAAAAAAAAAAAAAAAACATATGGTAAGAGGTATTGCCTTATAATCAAGCTCGTCTTCAATTCTGACCAACCACAACAGAGTATGAACCCCTGAGTCCTACCACAGTAAATCTGTATAGGAACGGCTACACGGGAGCAAAATATTTCAGAGACACCAGCCAAGTACCACAATGCAATATTGTGTCGCAATCCCAACACGACTCGGCGGCGCTGCGGACTGCTCACCGTGTTCATGTCCATGCTCACGTTGGTTTGAGACGACGTCTGGTTGTCCGTCGTTGAGCAGGAGTTCACAGAGGACGGCAGCTGGACCAGACCCGTCTGCTGCGACACAAGCAGAGCCAGTCAGAATATATGAAGTAACGTGCTCAATCAAGAGTCGTCATCCAGTACAAGTACGCACAGCACAATAGTCTCTTATTATCGTAACTTATTCTATTATTGAAGGAGCCACATTGCAAATGGAAATGTAAAAATAATCTCATTAAAAAGCTCCAAGCATTTAACATTTACGTCAAATAAGTATATTTTGGAAGGACTTCCTGAAGTGACAGGAGGGAAGAATCTGCCTGTATGTGAGGAACTGAGCGGCAAGATGGGAACATTTACAGATCCTTGCAGGCACAAATTGAAGCATGCACTCGCTAAACATCACCTGCACGGATCTAATTACACACACATGTAAATGTGGGTGTGCATAAATCAAAGTATGCGGGCACAAATCTGACTGCGGGCACACAAATAGCATCCAAGCGTACACAAATCAAAACACCCACAACTCCCCATGCACAAGTTATCAGGCTCTACCGGCTCCATAACAAAAAAAGAAAAGAAAAAAACATCTGATTTTGTTAAATAATAGAAGCAAAAGGCTGGTGCACAATTTCAATTTCACGGTGTTGAAACAGCAAAAATGCATCAAAAGTTATTTGTAAATTCAAAATATCATATTTGATGACTCGTTTCATGTGAAACTTGTATTGCTTTAAAAGGTGGCATTAAGCCAAACACAATACACTGAATCTGCTACCTCACAAACAATTCTAATATTTCATCTAATATTGCCCTGCCGTTTAGTGCTCATAATGCAGTTGGACAAAAAAGTGAAGAATAGATTAGATTCCTTTTTTTTTTTTTTTTTTAAAGGCTGAACCCCTATTTACTGGAGATCCCCTTAACGAGGTGGCAACCCGAGCTGCTGATCAGTGCCGTCCACACAGTGTTTGGATCCAGGTATGGGCGCAGGTCAGGTGTTGTTTGTGCAGAAACTCACTTGCTGGTTTGGGTGTGTCTCACATGTTGGCTGCTGGTTGAAGAAGGCATACTGGGAGAGCTGCTGCTCAAGATTCATGGCGTTGATGGCCGCCTGGAAGGAGCACAGCAAGGTGTTATTAGTATTATTATGATTAAAAGACGGCAAGCTTCAATATTTCACGGAAACGCATTGAACTATAATGTAATCCAGCGGTGAAACACTCATTGAAAGCATCGATTTCACACCAATGTAAAAACAAAAACTTCCATTGCAACAAAACTTTATCTGCTGTAACGGCAGGAACTGTCCAAATCAGTCCAATCAGAGCTGCAGGCACCTGAGACAGTGTGAGAGGGGGCGACGTCGGGGAGAGCTGCAGGTTCTGGTGCTGGTGGGATTCTACTGCATTCAAGATGAGAGGAACCATGTTGTCCTGTCCAGACTGGATCTCCATGGTTACTGCGGGCTGAGAGTTGTTGACTCCTACCCCGCACACGGGAAAAACAGAACAAGGAAATAGTGTTCCTTAATCTCGCCATGCAAAACTGACACCTAATAATTGCCGGACAGAATAAAAAGCCAAGTCATTCCCTGCCGCCGAGTCGAGGACGGTCCCAATGCGTTGTGGGTGAGAACGCCGGCGGCGTTTACCTTGCGTGTTGCCCAGAGGCTGTACGCTGTTCGTGGAGCCAAACGAGGCGGCAGCTGCCTCGTCTGTGTCGAGCGGGGTGGGCAGTGGGGGAGGGAAATGGATGTTGGTTAAGTCAGGGAGAGAGCCGCCGCTGTTGTGGGCTGCTGGTTTCTGTGAAGCGGTTAACTGCTGGTCAGGAGACGGAAATATGCTGCAGAGAACAGAGAGGGGAGATGAGAACACTGCAGCCACGGCGAGTTTAATACATTCAGCGCGCGGCAATTTAATCAGATTAAGTATCTTTTCCAAGACAAATAATTAGAACTTCACGCTTTTGGCCCCTCTGTCTTATTACTTTGGCAGAAACAGAAGAAGCCTATTGGCTATCGCCTCTGACAATGTAACATTTATATCTTCTCCCTTCATTGGTATGCATATCTCTAATTTATAAAGATTACTTTGGTAGAATAATGAGAACAAAGTTCAATTTAGAAGACTATGTTTTATTTAGGCCTATTCCCTGCATGTGGGAAAAATACATGCATAATCAAACTCGTCACTGGGCTTTTAAAACCATTTCATTGTGCTTATCATGCTGCACGTCTCCACACACAAGGTCTACAGATTTAAAAAGATACTCACTTGATCCCGGGAACTGGTTCGGACGTTGAAATGTTCTGAAAGAAGAGAAAATTGGAGCTGGTCGTCAAAACACTATCAAGAGTACGTCAGAAAATGCATCTACTGTATGTGAACGTTTACCTTTTTGCAGTCCCAGTTCTGTTTTAATCCATCTTCATCAACTTCCTGTTTAATTGTCTCAGACCCCGGCACGGTGAGTAACAGAACTGAGAAATGAGGAAAACAGACACTCCTCAGACTCTTTGATTTACAGATATTCATCCTATCTGAGCCGATAATAAAAACTGAATGATGGATACGTGCCGAACAAAGTACGAACGAGCTAAACAGAACAAGGCAGGAAGTGTCACATTTGCCAACTTAAAAATACCACATAAAAAAAAATCCCCACAGGCGACACACAGAAACCAAACAGGACTCCTTCTGAAATCCAAATAGTCTGTTTTAAATCAACAGTTATTTTAATGCACTCCAACGTCTTCCTTTTTTTTTCCTCTTCTGCCTTTAAAACTAGATTTGTACATTCCCATCTGACACTGCAGGGAAAATCAAACCACATTAAGAAATATCAGAATTTACCCCCATAATAAAATTGATAAAAAACACCAGACCACGACAAAAAAAAAACAGAGCCTGACTCATTTACAGTAGATCAAAACAAAACCGCTCACATTGTGCAGAAAGTGTAAACAAGGTCACGCTTTTAATCTTCAACTCATAAGTCAACCTTGTTTGACACATAGCAGGTCGATAACCCTGCTGCGGTGGGTAATGGGAGCATTGCTGGCTGAAGAAGTAGTCTGCATTAAAAAAAAACAAACAAAAAAAACTTGTGGAGTCGTCCGTTACCTCGTTTTGGCTGGAGCTCCTGTGATCCTCCGGTGAAGGAGGCCTGCTGGGCGGGCGTTAGTGTGCTCTGATGTAGTGCTGAGTCAGAGTTTGTCCTGCAGCACAAGAAATAACAATCACACAGTGAAGAAAACAGAAAGAAAAAAAAAGACAAAAATATGGCTTGCACAGAAAATACACATACTGTAACTTACTGTAGAGCGTGTAACAATAACAAGCAGTTTATAGGAATATTAGCAGTAACCACAGTTGACGTGAACTGATTATTTAGACTCATGGAGTATCTCCATTTGTCTACTTAAAAGAAAACACATATTATACGCATTGTCTGATCACAGATACAAATATCATAATTGATATGTAACATAAACGTCTGATATGAAGCATAGTAATCATGAGATTAAGTCATTAAATGTGAGACATTGTGCTTCATTTTCAGTTAGATAAAAAAAAAAAAAAAAAAAAAAGGTGACAATACAGTGAGAGCAAATGAGCTTTTCTCCCACAGTCCAAAAAAAAAACAAGCGTTTGTGGAAAATCAGTGACTCGAAAATTGTTGGTAAGCGTAAATGCTAGTGTGCGCTGTTTAAGAAGCAGTGCAAAGAATTGTTTAAACGTCCTCATAATAAAAAGAGTAAACACTAATCACGCCAGCCGTGGCAACCACAGACGGTCTTACCTCCTCCAACTGGTATCAGGCGGCGGTGACAGATATATGGAGCCATATGGGCAGCTGTCAATGTGAATTCACAGGTTAAGAAAATACAGCTGCAGGCGGAAATATCTTGGCAACTACAATGCAGTTCTCTCCCATTAAATTTATGGCGACAGCAAGATACAATATAAAAGAAAGGGGGAAAAAAAATCACAGTTCTGCTGGCACAGTCACACCAGCATGTGACAGAGGTGATACAAGGTTTTCTTAGCACTTCATTTGCAATCCTCAAAGCCTCATTGTAGGAATACCTGCTACACAAAGACAATCTGCGATTTGACTTCAATTATTTGCAACAGTAAATTGGCCAAAAGATTTTTTTTTTCTTTTCTTTTCTGATTGATTAAAAATGTTTCGCAGGATCGTTCACATGTAGTATTTGATTTTCCACCAGATCAAAGTCTTTGTGTTGACCCGTTTGTTTCTCCTCTGCTTTCAATTCCATACGTGCTTTAATTGGTTGAACATTAGTGTTCAGTTACTGGAAGCTTCAAGTGCTTTTCACCTCTCATTCTACACTTCAACGTTGATTCTGCTGATGTGTCAAATTGGCCTTGCTTTGATCTCAAAGATCATCAACACTCACACACGTCAGTGCTTGTAGTAGCACGAACTGTAAGATTATCTGAGCACAGCGTCATTAGGTGGATTTACAGCTCAAATCTCTGCAACCACGCCTTTGATTTCTCCAGTTCTCTATCATCTCTTTCATTGATTTGAACAAAATTAACAGTATTTGGACGAGACTTATATTGATTTTATGGCTGCAGAATGGTCATAAAATGTGTAATAGATGTTTTTGGCCTTTTTACAAGACACTTTTAGCTCTCAACATCTGGTAGTTCTTCCAAATGTGTGACACCCTGCTAACTTTCATCTGCGACTTTACTGCAGCACTCCTGGGGGAAACCTAAAAATACAAGCGTTTGGGCACAATGACGTATTTCTTCGCTTTCATGCAGTTTCTGAAATATCTAGATGAGACACATACATACTAAAACCTTCCAGGTAAGAAAAGTGAGGGTCAGAATCAGATGGAAATCTTTAGGTACAAAAAAAAAAAAAAACAACAACATTTGGTCAGACCATTTCCAGAATCACTTTAGAAATTTGGGTTGTACGCTAAATATGCTCTCCAAAAGCAGTCGATGTGAGCGCCGACAGCTGCCACGAGGCTCAGTACACAACATGAGCCCATCATAGAGACCACAGGAACCTGAAGATAGGCCAAACAAACAATTTGGACATTTCTTGGGAGACGAGGAACGCCTGGAAAATATGAGAAACACCAGAGGGCCCAGGATAACACAGAAGACCACAAAGAAATGTCTTTTCTTGATTAACAAAGTTATGAATGTAAAAACAATGGGCCTGACCCAGGGCATGCTGCACGAGACAGGCTGGATGTACAGGCATGTATGGCAGCCGACAGAAGGGGGTCGATAAGAGTTTCACTGCTCATAGCAGAAGTAGCAAAATGGATTTGCAGGTGTGCCGAGTCCTACTTTCTGCTCGGGGTTTCGGTCGGGACTCGGTGCAGGCCAGTCTAACACACGTTACCCTCTAAAAGACTCTCGAGCCACTTTGTCGCCCCAAAAAGTGTCCGCGAATATTGCTTATTTCGGCCTCATGTCAGCACCTCGTCGGAGTGGCCACACTGCGTTTCATTAACATCTCCATGGTATTAATATTCATTTTGTTTCACCTTTGAGCAAAGGGAGAGCCGGTCACGCCAGGCTATTCACAGCCTAATTCCTCCCACACCCGTCTCATCAGCTCCATTAATTTGAGCCAGCTGTCAGGGAATATCTGACACAGCGGTGAGTTTAATCACATTCAGACCTCGAATAGAAAACAAAAAAAATAAAAATCAACAATAATAGGCCGGCGGTGTAAAAGAGACAAACAGGAGGAGCTAGCATCGCAGGTTACAGACGGTGTCAAAGGATATTTGGCGTCCGTGTTTGTCAACAGAAACGGGCTTCCGGTGGGGCGACGTTAAGCGGTTCCGGTCCCGGTAGACTCTGTCAACCAGCCCGTGGTGTCGTGTTGATCTGTTTGTGTCAAGGCCTGAATTCTGGAGAAAAAAATAAAAAAAAACAACCCACACACAAATAAAAAAACAAGTAAGCTTTGTAATGAACTTGTGGTATTATGGACATTTTCCACTTTTCTTAAACTTTGAAGGCCTTAATTTACAACAAAAAAAGCAAAGGCAGACTGCACTCTAAAACTTGGCCATGTTACACTGTCCTTGGCCAGCAGATAATAGAACGATCTTCAGAGCATGTACTGCAGGTAGGAGGGAAGAAAGCTGACAAATGAGTAAAAATGACAAGTGACTGCAACAGATTTGAAAACACAAGTGCAACTCTGCCAGTGTCTATACAGGTATGTACGCATGCAAGTTTACAAGTATGCATGCACGTGTGTATGTATGTTGTTGTCCAGCGTGTAACCTCTCTAAAATGCACTTAAAATGTATATAAACCATTAACGCACAGGTGACAACCAAAGCTTTTCATCATAGCTCATGATGCGTCTTTTAATATATTTTGCGCCCGGAGTTGTTTTCACTAGGTAGTATCTAAACGAATTAGGAACTAATGAGCAGCTCTCGTGTAATTAGAAAATATTACAACAGTTAACATCACTGTGTGCAATATTATCTACGTGTGCTACTTCTCATATATGTATTATGATAATACTATGATGTTTCTGTCTGACTGAAATCTGACTCAGTGTTTCATACAAAAATCCACTATAACCTCCATATAACCAACATTCATTTGAGATCATTCACTTTCAAGGCTTTCATTCAGAACTGAAATCCTTTCGCTGTCATTTTATTCAAGCTTTTAAACGGCAGCTCACAGGAGGGCCATAGATGTTTCACACAAAACTACGCCGCTTCCTTTGTGTGAGATTTCTTTCTCTCCAGAAACAATACCACCGAGGTCAAAAACGAAATCACTCACACATGTATATGATGATCATACAGACGACTTGAATCATTACGTGAAAACAGACCCCCCCCCCCCTCACCTGAAAAGGCACGTCGATAGTGCTGTTTCCGATCTGATTAACATTTGGCAGAGATCCTCCGTAGTACTGCACTCGGTTCTGTCCCAGCTGCAGATACTTTGTCTTCTGTAGCTGGAGCTGCGAGTAAAACAGCAGCACGTCAGCGGGGAGGCAGCTCAAAGGTCAAAGGTCAACTGTCTCATGGGCAATTTTGGCTCGCGGGCCAATAAGAAGAGACGCAGTTGAATTCATAGTCTGAGTTGGGCACACAAACACATGCGCCGGGACAAAAAAAACAACATGGATAACCTGGCGTCAGAAGCAAAGTGCAGGTGCACGAAGCAACAGAAATTCTAAATCCCCTGATCTGTGTATGAATACCTGCAATAAAATAGTCCTCAACAACACATCGATAATCAGCTTTTCAGAAGAGAAAGGAGAAAAAAAACCTTGACTACCACCTGAGGTACACACACACACACACACACGCACACACACACACACACACACACACACACACACACACACACACACACACACACACACACACACACACACACACACACACACACACACACACACATACACACAATGCCAGACGCTCAGACTTGCCTCTTCAGCATCGTCTTTTAATCACTTTTTAGAGGTTCTCTTTAATTCAGTCTAATTGATGATCAATTTTGCTGCTGCGTTTCACTCTTTCCAGTTTTGAGTTTCTTCCAAATGTTTTTTAACGTTACTCTTTTACTATTGCTGTATTTTAAATGTTGCTTGCACAAGCTCTGTGTAAGACCGTCTTAGATATGTGGTTTATTATTCTCATTCCCAAACCTGAAGGTAAAATCAATTTCAGAAATCTACTGCAGCAAAAAATTATTCACAAAAAGTAAAAAAAAAAAAAAAAGGATTATTTAATTATTCATCTATTGTAACAATGCTTCTCAGCAGCAAATATATATAAAAAAAACAAAAAAAAACCCAGATTGTTTCTCTTTTAAATTGCACCACAAGCAATACACATTTGTGGGATGAGCAGCTCAGTGTGTGTGCCCATGAAATTATCAAACAGCTTGTGCTCGACTCATTGCTCAAACTTGTCAACTGTTTATGAAGCACCAAATCCTTCTATGGCGAAATACAACTCTGATTTACTTATAAAGCACTGAGGACCCTCAGATAACCTGAAACAGGTTTACTCAGGAGCTTTATAAATCCGTACATTGATCCATTGTTGTGAAACTCCAAGTTTTTGTTAAGGTTGTAAACACGACAACATGTTTATGGGCACTATTGCACAAGAAAACTATTTCAACTTGAAACCTTGAGGTAATGAAGAGTCTAAAGATATATTGGAACATTAGATTGAGGAGATCATCTGAAACATGTAGTTCAGTGTATCAGTGGATTGAAAATGACTGCGTTGCAGAAAAGAAAAAAAAAAAATCAACTCCTCATTTACCAAGCTTAAGTAAAAGCTGGAATTGCTGGAGCAAAGTTTACTGCAGGCTGCTACACGTCCAAGTAGAGCTCACGCCAGTACAGAGGCAGTTTACAAACTGGTATGATTTTCGGGTGCAAACAAAGCACTTCCAACACAAAGACTAATCTGATGCGGCGTGGACACGGCGTGCATTTCCTGATGTTACAACAGTGTTTATTTCAAAGTGACCGCCTGTTGTATTTTAGAGACCACGGGAAGAGAAAGTCAGACTGAAGGGGAAAGAGAGGCGAAGAGGCTGAAACTGTAAACCTCAGGTCTAACTTTGGATCAGAGCACAGCTTCCCCACGTTGGCCTTTGTGTTAATACAAATAAAATGCCACAACAAATGAGGCCACAGACCCCCCCCTCTCAACTGCATGAGAAATGCATCCCGAAACACAGGTTTATAATTACATGGTATTAATCCTGACACAGCGGATCGGTGAGTCGGGTTGAGCGACGATTAACACAGCGACAGGAAATTAATTGCCGTCTGTTTTAATAACTGATTGAGTGTTCGGGGGTTTTATTTGTTGTTTTTTTTAAACAAACAAACAAATGCATACACGTTGTGAATAGATTCAGATTTTCTCTGTTCTCTTGGTTGTGCAGTCTTGGCCTTGACAACGTGAGGCGTTTCAGGCTGCAGACCTTGGTAGTAGCCGGCCAACGTTTTCCACTACTTTCGGCCATGTTTAAAGACAAAACAACGAATCAAATAATTAAGAGATGTAAACGACGATTGGTTTCACTCTCCGCTGATTTTTTTTCTGTGATCGCTTAATTTTAACCAGAGTCGGGAGGCACCAACCGACAGCATGCAAAATGCAGATTTCCACTAGGATTAAAATATACAGTTGATTGCAGGGCGAACACAAAGAGATACACAACCACCCACACACACACACATCTCCACCTAATTCAGTGTCAGACGTTTATTTAGCATGCATGTATGTGGCTGGTGGGAGGACGCTACTTACAGCTTTTCCAGATGGGAGTACTGGTACATTGAGCAAATAAATCCCAACAGCATCATGGTCTGAAGCAGCTGGTCGACTGGGCCTGACTGCTGATGCATGTTCTCCCTGTGCCTCGCATGCATTTTACAGGTAAACAGTCATAAAACACATGCTTCATGGATTAATTGGTCCCACAATAACTGTGTGCATGTGCCTGATGTGTCCTGCTCGCTGTCACCCGGGATCAACTTCAGTTGTGACGTTAAAATAGATGGACGGTTTGCAACTCTCATTGCTTTAATGACTATAAAGGAGAGAGGGAAGAAAACAAACCCTAAACATCAAAGGAAGCTTCATAAATGAGTCATTTGTCACAGTAGAAATTGTGAATAGTTCTATGAGACAAATCACAGGTATTCGTAACAATAACAATGTTTTTGACCCGGCAGTACCGACAGTGTGAATCACTACTCACAATGCAATCCTTCATTTTGATTATTTTACACCTCTGCTTTTCCCTGTGTGGCATGTCAAAAAAAAAATGTTCCCATTGAAAAAGGTCAACAACAGAAGTGATTTTGCCTTTTGGTGTGGGCAAGCTGGTTGGAATGACTTCAGTGTTGTCTTGGATTCCTTGACGCAAAGAGGAGAGCAGATTTAAAAGTACAATGTCAAGTAATGGTCCAAAGTCAAACTAAGTAAAGAGGAGAAACTAAAGCGTTTGGCAAGGGATGTGTTTAAGAATCCCCCCCCCCCCCAAAAGTGATGCCAGATATGAGTTTTTTTGAACTCAGACTTGTTGACGTTTGGCGTGGAGCTCATGGCAGTGGCCCATGATGCCCGACACCAGGAGTTCAGCTCGTGCTGGACGTGGCTTGGATCCCACATCATCTGTTGGCCTTCATCTTTTGGGGGTAAATGTCAGTCGTGCACACATGGACCCGAGAACCAGTCAGGACAAGTCGTGTGACCTCAGATCGCTCTCTGACACACACACTATTGACCTTTTTAAAAAAAAAAAAAAAACCAACAACAACATCTCAGCATCTCTATTCTAGGTGGTGGCATCGTTTCGTGTGTCTGCGGTGGTCAAACCCCCGTAACGCCCTCCCCCCTCCGCTTTCACACCTGCGTGGGACAAAAAAAATAAAAAAATCACGTGAACTTTTTGGGACGAGGGTCACATTTGCGTGGCAGGACGCGACGGATCCTGTCAACCACGGTGCTTTGTCAGCGGGAGGTTAAAAAAAAAAAAAAAAAAAAAAAAAAAAAAAGGCAGGAGCTGGCAGGAGGCGTCGTTTGTTATTGTTTACCTATTCTAACCCCGGCTGCGTGCCGCCGCCGCCGTCGCCGCTGCTGCTGCTGCTGCTGCTGCTGTGCTCCAAATGCAGATTTGACAGCTCGCTGAAAACAAACGCTGCTCCCAAAACCACACACACACACACACACACACACACACACACACACACACACACACACACACACACACACACACACACACACACACACACACACACACACACACACACGGAGCGGTGTCGTTTACCCTTGCAGCGCGGGTGATGCTGAGGTCTTTCATCACTTCTTCGAACGCCGCCGTCTCCTCCGCCTGCTTCTGGTTATGTAAAGCGATTTTCTCGCTGAATTTCCGCGGATTGTTCGAAGTCGCCATGTTTCGCTCCTCTGCTCCGTTTTTGCTCCGAAGTGCCGCGTCAAGCAGCGCGCAGTGAGCACGCGCAGCTTCCGTCCACACATACACACACACACACACACACACACACACACACACACACACACACACACACACACACACACACACACACACACACACACACACACACACACACACGCATACACTCACACGCACACAAACACACGCGCGCGCGCGCTCCACCACACAGCCTCTGCAGCCCCGCAAACACCCGCTCAGCTCGGCGTCAACACGGACCCTTCCCGAACCGCTGAAAAGACGCGGCATTGCGCGGCGAACGGAGCGAGTGCCGCTGAAACAGCGACAAAATAGTCACGCATTGCAATTTCGTCTTGTTGCGGCAAAAGCAATCCGAACACTGTGAAGGGGAGCTCACGTAGTTTCCGGTGTGTGTCGCGGTGTCTCCGGCTAACTTGACGCCTCTCGCTCTTTTTGCGTGCCAATGTCGACGCGCGGGGGTGTAGCGGAGGCGCACCTCACATCTGGACTGCGGAACAGCCGCACAATTTCACCATTTAGGCCTTTGTCCGACACCCGTTCGACATTATTATTATTATTATTATTATTATTATTATTATTATTATTATTATTATTATTATTATTATGATGATGATGATGAGGATGATGATGAAAGGGCGTTACCAAAAAGACAACTATCATTTATATTCACATCTACAGGCAATACACGCTCCAATTAGGGGGGAAATCCTGAGCACCCACAAAACAATACAACAACAAAAAAGTCCACTCACACACGCACAGGGAGCTCACGCAAACTCCATATACATAGAAAAAAAACCTAAAGCCAACTTTGAGACAACAGGTGGGTATATATATTATTATTTGTGTTGTTGTTCGGGGGAAGTGTTACTCAGTTGGAAGAGCGAGTCCGTTTTAAACCCAAATGTAGCTGTATGTGTGAATGTGATTACATTTGAGAATGATAGTCATTTCACCATTCATTATTATTTTCATTATTATACTACGCCAGCATTTATTCAGTCCACACTGTGTATTATCTGATAAACTGGGAGGAACACGTGTATATGACTAAGCCTAAATTCAGCTTACTCAGGATTTCATTTTGATTTGTGGCTTCTCGTGGCAGCAAGAGTTGGCCGTGGCTTCAACTGTTGGCTCATAAAGTAAGTACCCCTGAATGAATGCACAATTCTTGCTGACCGGGAATCGACGCGGCCTCTGCATTGTCACTCACTCTCAGTTTGCAATCAAAGCAGAAAATGGAGGCGAAATGGGAAAAAAACGCACGCTCCTCTTGTGGAGAAAAGTGGGCTTGAGATGCATCTTTGTCACATATGTGTGTTGGGGATTCTCCAGTGGATTGTTGACGCTAAATGCATCCATCGGTAGGGGATCTTGTGCGTGTCTGTTCCTGTTCCTCAACCGCGGCAGGCATTTCACTCTCACAGTGGCTCCGGAAGCAGCCTGTCACACTCACGAGCAGCTGCAGACACCTTCAGGTTTTTATAAATAATAGTGTGTACAGCTCTGTGACACACACTCGACTGCTGATTCACGTCCAACAGAAACATCCCATTTGTTTGTTTTACAGAAAGATCAAACATCACACATACAATGGTATTTTTTTTTTTTTTTTCAGGCTCTGAAGGCACTATGGAGCTGGTTCACCTGCCATTAAGTAGAGTGTAATTTGGTTGTAAAGTAACCATGGTAACATAGAAAGAGAAGCGTATCCGGGGCAGGTGAGAGAGAGAGAGAGAGAGAGAGAGAGAGAGAGAGAGAGAGAGAGAGAGAGAGAGAGAGAGAGAGAGAGAGAGAGAGAGAGAGAGAGAGAGAGAGAGAGAGAGAGAGAGAGAGAGAGAGAGAGAGAGAGAGAGAGATGGACTCTGTGTCCAGGATTTCTCTGCGATTTTGCTCGATAAGCCTCCAGGGGTGCAAAATGCTTGAAGTCGAGCCTATTTGGTTGTGATCTGTTAGTATGACGGGAAACCACATGTTGTGGGGGGATTCCTCATCTCATCTGTCCTTTCTCAAAATGCCAAAAATAACGCCATCACACCAAGCAGCAACATACCAGTTAGTGTGCAGCAGAGAGGGAAAGATTCACTTCACTTTTTTTTTTTTTTTTTAGCTGAACATGAAAGTCTGGAAGTTTTAGGCGCCTGGACCATTTTGTCGACACTTTCGTTCTCTTTGTGGTCAACAAGTGGTTGATGGAGAAATTGGCAGGAGAAAGTCTTGACGAAGTACAATGAGGACGCAGGGAAATTAAGAATTGAGACAACAATCAAACCTGTAACCCATAAGTGATAAAAAAAAACAAAAAAAAAACAAAAGGTCACACTTGTGTGTTTCTTTAAGATTTAGACCTGCAGACATGGATACTAAAAGGCTGGCAGGCAAACTAAACACACGCTGTAGAGAGGTGAACTGGCCAATGACCATGCTGACGACTACTGTACTGTACTGAAGTCAGTCAAGCACCAACATGAATGTGCACAAGCATGAAACATAAATATGTAAGCATCCATTTTATATCTCTATATCATATCCAGGGAAATTATTTTCCAACACAACTAAGTAAAACAAAAGTACTATTTCTATGTCATACAAGGGCGTGGATGCTCCTGTAATAGCTAATTGAATGAAGTTACATCAAATTACATCAAATTGAATTAAATTGAATATACTCACAGCGCACGCACAAAATATGAAGACATTGTTGTGTTATTGGTGTGCACAGAAGGTTCATTTCGCTCTGTCAGAGAAATAGAGTGAGTGAGTGAAATCAAAATGAATAATTGTACGTTTTCTTTATTACCATATAAAAATAATTAATTTATCAATTTACTCTTATTATTTAATGCCATATATCACATGTCTGAGAGCGTTTCAGCATGAAAACATGTATTTTTAATATGTGAAAATGTGTGGAGTTGATTATTTGTGGAGATGATTATCGTAGTTGGACTTAGGGCTGCTCAATTAATCGAATTTCAATCGTGATTACGATTTTGGCTCCAGACGATCTCAAAATTCATATAATCGAGGAAAAAACGATTATATTCAATATTCCAATATTACCCCAAATAATGGTGATTCTGATGTTTTATTTTTTATTTTTTCATAATCGAGCAGTCCAGGTTGGACTACATCTACCTAAGTAGGAATACTCAGGGCACATGGGAAGCTTCTTGGGAATTTGTTGGCGTGGAATTCACACGGCTGAACTTCAGGTCAAAACGCAGCGAATAAAACACCAATCTGAAATTTCCCGCACCTCTTCAAAGTGATGGGTACGAGCTTTTTTAGCACTTGTAAGTAGTGTGCAATGCTGTTTGACACAACTGTGTCTCTCACATGTCTTGACACCTTCATGTTGTGAGTTTTGTACGTCAGTATTGCGAAAACAGTTCAGATGGAAACGTTTCACAGAGGCTCAGCCTCAACACTTAAAAGAAAAAACAAAGTGTTATTTACAAGTTTACATACAAACTTTGACAAAACTCCAAAAAGTCCAATATATGGTCAGAACTGAGGGAAAGATGAAGCAACATTCTGCTTGAGTGTCACGTGCATGTTGGTAACGTGCTGTACAGCAGGGGGAAGCAACGCTCCTCTTGAACAGGGTTGTGTGAGTCTGTGTCGGTAAAAAAGGAAAAGGAAGGCAGTTTACCAGCATAATCAAAGGCGTGAAGATGATCAGGTAAGTGTATTAAATTTACGTGTAGAAAAGCTTCGTTTTATTCTCTCACTCTCAATGTCAGCATGCGTTTAAGGTACTCAACACACCACTTCAGTCCAAAAACACTTTGTGATTACAGTTTACTCGTGTCAAAAACTATGATAAGCAGCGAAAGTGAGACTGATAAAAAAAAAAAAAAAACACAATGATGTCACTTCAAAGGTTGGAAATTCTGTCCAGTGAGTAATTTATGAGATTGTTACCACAGTATTTCAGCTCTTGTCAGCAGTCTTATTTTCAGCTTACAGCTTTTTTTTGTTCTTTTTTTTTTTTTTTACAGGAAATCTTCTGCTTTCAGTTCTTTTGACCCGTTCCATGATTTCAATAAAAGGGAAGTGCACTATTGCGACTCTGAGATGTAGAAGACAACAGTCAAGCTCCAGACCTTGACCCACAGAGCTGTGCCCTTACATGGTAAGACATGTGTTTGTTATTTACTTCTACTTTAACACTTTGTTTCACTTGGAGTACGTTTGATAAGTTTTTTTTTTTTTTAATTGCTGGAATGAGTTGGTTATTCTAATCTTTTTTTTAGCTTATTGATTTTTTTAGGTCTAAAACCCAGTTATGAATTGAAAGTTCTCATGGTGTCAGTTCTATATCGTTTTTCATTTATTTACTTATTTCTCTATTTATTTCTTTGCTTGTTTTCTCAAAATAACATAAAAATATGACAAAAAAATATGTACGATCTTCCTGACTTTAGCTACCAAATAACATTTTGCCATCTTTAACAAATGGTCTGGGCTGCATTATATTTATATTTATTTCATCATATTTACATCATATTTACTTCTTTTTTTTTCAATCAATTGCAGATGATGATTGTGAATAACACTTGTGTCCTGGGAAACAGCACCGACCCCTGTCTGGACCCCGGTTCCCCTGCAGGTCTCGCTGCAGGCCTCACACTCTTCTTCCTGCTCCTTGTGATCATAGTTGCTGTGGTCCTTTACAAATACTCCGCTAAAATCAGAACTGCGGTGCAGTTTGGGCAGAGAAGCCAGAAGAAGAAGGAGGAGGAGGAGGACTGTGCTGAGAGCGGACGAGCCGATCCTCAACATTACACTAGTCTGATGAGAGAGCAGTCCACAGCACCAACGCCGATCTATGAAAACCTGACAGCTCTGAAAACGGGACACGACAGGCCTGCTGCAAAGCAACACAGGTACATGAAATATTCAATGCTTCAAATTAAATTGTGTATTTTAGAACAACTTTGAGGAACTATTGAGTCTGATTTGTCATTTTTGGAATTTTCAGAACGGAAACAGGTGAAGAAATGCTGCGTGTGTTGTCAATTTCCCCTTTTTGCACAAACATCTTGTCATATATGGACATAATCCTTCTCTTGTCCCCAGGTTATCTGCTTTTCTGTCACCGAGCACAATTTCTGGTCAAATAATTACATGTTGTTGTTTTTGTTTTATCTATGAAAGAATAGAAAAACTCGCAAAAGGAAATCGACACAGTTTAATATCTGTCTCATATCAGCATTGACTGGAACAACATTTGGTGTGTTTATTGTTTCTCAAAGGTTACCCGAGGAGGATTTGTACCTGCAGTGTGACTCAGCAATATACACCAATGACCAAGAACATAACTCCGTTGTCCCAGACTCTCAGGAAGAAGACGTGTACATTATGCCAGATGCATGAGAAGACATACTGTCCGATCATTCCAGCGCTTTATCTCTATACGTGGAGCTACGTAAACTGCTCGATGCTCGAGGGGAGTGTTGAGATGAGAGTTACATGACTGTTGCTTTTTCTGATACAGACTGACTGTAAACGGTGTTCAATGTATGCATTCACTGAATATTGAGTGTCTTTTATAATCGTCTGTCATCCACAAAATTGAGGATGTGCTGACATTTTGACCTTCGTCACTTATTTTCTGTGTTTGAGGAGAATAAAGTATTCCAAATATCTTTCAACGTTTTTTTTTTACATATCTCTGCTGCTCTGCATGGGTGTATTGAACATGCAGTACAAAACGCTAGCTAATATTTCAACAGGCAGCAAAGTTATTCGGTGTGTTTATTGTTGTTTTCGGGTGTTGCCTTGATATACAGTATCTGTAATTGCTCATGATAAATCACTTTTATTTATTTATTTACTTTGTGGATAATTGAATACAGTAGCTATGTCGGCTCCTGCATCAAATGTATTGATAGTACATTATCAAGTCTTGCTCGCACATTTAACACATTGTTTTTTTCCAAAGTATATCTGAACTTACAACCTCGGAATGGACAAATGAATCTGATTGTAGAAATGTATACCCAAATTACAGGGCAACTGGTCAGGCTTTCTGCAGACATCATGTTAGAAGAGGCCTCTGTGGTCTGGTGCATACCTTCACATTATGAACTTATTCTCAGCATTGGAACTGATCTGTGTCAATTTCAAAATTAACTAAATGTATCATCCAAAATATGTTAGTCAGAAAGGGTTTTTCCCTCTCGGCCTTCCAGGTGAGACGTGAACGACATTGCTGTATCACTCTCCATATATTATTAGCCATTTGCTTAGTGAATGATTACAGTAAGATGTTACTTTGCACTCTATTAATGTTTACTCTGCTGCTTTTGGTAGTGACGAGTAAAGCAAGATTACTATTTGACACAATAAAAACAAAACACTTACAGTTATCAAAGTGTATTACTTTTGTAACATGAAAGCAATAGAAGAGCCACAAAACTGCTGTGTCTCTCTCTCTGCTCACTCTTTTTACATCACCCCGAATCCACTGAATGTCTGATGTATTGGTGAGAAAGGCTGTATACTGGTAGTTTTGATTGCTTTATTGTTAGTTCTTATCTGAATTGAGCAATAAATCCATTCAAGAACGGCAAACATCAAGAGTAGAGAGCCTCTTTTTTCCCCCCCAACAAACTAAAGCAACTTCAGCTGGACGTTATGATAGAAGTGACCATCAGATTGACCAACACTACAGCAATACAAAAGTATCCAAATCATCCAAGCGCCACGAGACCCTGCTACAGAAGATGGATGGATCATTAATACTGAGGATGTCTTGAGCTATTTGGGGGGGGGGCAACAACTAAGAAATGTACAACCAGTCAAGGGATGTACGTCAACATTTGCTGTAAGAAAAGTGTTATCTCGATCAATAGCTTTGGTTAATTACCTTTTAGTTCACCTAAATATGTATTTAGTGAGGTCACTCAGTATCCCTCACCATTTAAGATACCCATTTTGTTAGTTGCATAAAAACGTATGCTCTTGTTAAATGTCATTTAGTGATTCAAAGATTCAAAAAAGGTTGGAGATCGTTATGTCACATTATCATTGAACTATGACATTTTTAGTGGGGTTTCATCAGAGCTCTCAGTCACAGTATCAGCCGTGACAATGGGTTCATTTTCACTGCTAAACCTTGACTGGCAAAATTCTGAATTCTGGCACTCATCTCCTTTGTAACTTCTATGAAATGCTTTACATCCTTTTTAATGACTATCAGCCTTCAAAAGCAAATTATATACAGACGCTTTGATTGCCCAACTTTAAAATGCATTTACAGCGTCCTCGATGATAACAACTGATAACAGTCAGAAAGAATTTACAGCTTTTCACTTGTTAAAATTTCAGAGACAATCTGTCACATCTGTAAGGTCAATCTTCAAGTTCCAGTCAAGGCCACAGAATTATATCTTCACACACGAGTGTCTCCCAGACACACCTTGACCTTACAGCCCTGAAATAGTAGTTAGTATTTCTGTAAAGTGAAGGCCAACCATGCAAACATGTAAAAAGTTCTGTTTTTATTATGAAATGTACATCGAAATATGAATGCAGCAGTTGTGCTGGAACAAATGAAAAACATGTTCAGTGATTGTTGAAATGAATAAGCAGCATACAAACTTTTTCTACCTCATAAAAACAACGCAGTTCAAAACAATTAAACGGTACTAAAATATGCTGTAACATAACTAAACAATGATGTAACTCAAATAAAGCCATAAATACAATTTAAATAAATAAATGCATTTAAAAACAATTGTATGACTGTACAGACTTACAGAGGAGTAGAGTTGTTTCTTCAAAACGGTGTTCATCATGACTAATTTCAATTGATCTTAATTTAATCAACAATTAAAAAACAATGTGTCAGTCAATTTTTTACATGAAACATTTTTTTTTTTTTTGACTATGCACGCCCAAAAGTTTTATAAAAGTATCTGTACATCAAGAATCACCTGCATTTTTCAGGCACAATGACATTTAGTGACAATGAAGTCACTGAAAGGGGTCAGATTGAGTTTCCCCCGGCTGTCATAGTGCATGATGACCATGGGTTCGTAGGCTGCCGGCACGCAGCAGGGTCGAGGAGTCCCTCCTCTGGTGATCTGGTGCAGCCGGGACTTCACCTGCGTGTGCATGCTGGCCGGCTTGTAGTTGTGGGGGCACGAGCCGTCGCAAAAATGCATGGTGTATTCTTCCGGGGCCACCACCCAGTCCGCCCAGCCAATGTCTTTGAAGGAGACGGTGACCGACTTCCTGCAGCACCACCCTCGCTCGTCGCAGTCGTCGACCCTGCTGGAGCGACGAGGCCTCGTCTGCCGCAGAGGCCTTTCCTGCCTGAGGATTAACTCCAAAGAAATGTTTGCAATTCTGTTTAAGGTGTCTTTATTGACCTCACTAATCCTCAGATCCACAACTAAAGACTGGTCCTCAGTCCTCAGCCATGTCTCCACAGGAGAGCTGATGTCAAGCAGCACATCCTGAGAGCTGGAGTCATTGGGTTGGATTACAGAATCTTCTTTCTTCAAGGATGCAAAGACCGTTTTCCTTTTCCGACTAACTTTAACTTTGACCTCCAGCTTCACTTCAGGTTGCAATAAAAAGAGTTTATCTAAACTCCGAATTGAAATCTTCAGTTCTGCCCGAGCGAGCCTGTGTTCACTCTGGATATTGGGATTCCTGTGGAAAACGGCCCTGTATCGGTGCATACGCTGACCGGACCGCGGGTGATGTCTCCTATGAAGCACTGGTAGTTGCTCCACTAAAAAGAAGAAAAACAATGGAAAGCATGGTGAGAAACAAAGTTGGCAACATCATGTGAGAAAAATATTTCAGTAGGTTCACATATAGCCGCAGTAAAGAAAAGACAGAGGGGTGGTGGAAGCAAACTTCTAAAGTCAAATGTTTTAAGAATGATTCATGACAGGAATGAAAGACAATGCGTTCTCCAAAACGTGACAGCTGCATATCAGACTTCTAAAAGCTCAATGAAATGGGTTTGCTTTGTTCACTCTTTCCTACAGATTATGTTTCTGCTGTTCAGTCTCAAATATCACAGATGTATAAAGCACTGGGTCAGTAGAAAATTATTCAACATACACAAACCATCAAAGGTATGAGAGTTCTTTTGTCTTAATCTGCATAGGTGACATCACAAATCTTTTCCTTCTTCCACGCAAAGTTTGTAATATGAGTTTTGACTTTAGTGAATTAAAAGTGACTAAAATAGGCCTCCCTGTGGTATATCTGGTTAAAATCCCTCACCTGTTCCTGGAAAGAGTACAGTGGACTTGGAGGATTGCCTGGTTTCACTGGAATTTCTTCTCATCTCTCTCATTTGTTCCCAGTAGAGTTGATACATCTTCCTCAACTCCTCTTCTGAGGCCTTTTGTGTTGGCCTGGGCTCCTTGTCCATACCCAGAGAGCTGAGGATCCCCGTCTTCACTGCCTCCAGGAGCAGGCCCCTCTGGTTGTTCACACGATCCATTTCGGGGGTATCTTCATAGGGCACGTGGAGCTGACTGTCCCCTGAGGTGGAGCTGAGGAGCAGCAGCATGCTGGAGATGAGTTGGAGTAATGTGGGTGATCTGAGCATGATGAGGCTGACAGGCAGGTCTTCTTTCTAAGTGCACACTGGACAGGGTTGGCCCTTGTTGTGAACAAAATTCTTCACATGCTTTTATTTATAGAGCTTCTGTGTGTTGCCACACCCCTTGTTGGTCAGGTGATGTCATGCCCTCCACCTCTGGCTCCGCCTGGTGGCAGACCTTCTTCCCCTTCTCCTCCCTCCTTTGCTTTATCCCTAAATGGGTGCATGTCGTCTGGTGTGTGAGGTACGGACAGGTGCTGTGACTCAGCTGATTACTTAGCGAGTTTATTAAAGGGCCCAAATCAGGATTGAGGCGCTGCGGTTGCTATAGAATAAGTAAGATGGGATTTGTGCATCACATTCTGATTTTTTAAGGAGATGAAGAAGGTGTTTCATCATCCTGTGAATGGCAGGGAGCTGGAATCGGCTCACCACCTTGAAGCAAGTAACCAAGATTATGGCAGAATTTGCAGTGGAGTTCTACACCCTTGTTACTGAGAGTAAATAGAACGATGCAGGAATCTTCTACAAGGGTCTGAGCGAAGCAATAAAGGATGAATTCCTCATACACGATGACTTTGCCAACCTGGATGCCCTCATTGCTTTGGTCAACCTTCTAGGTTATTGGCTCTGGGAATGTAGGCAAGAACAGAGTTAGTGACCTTATCCGGTTGGATCTGGTGATTCAACAACCTTCTGAATCTGAACCCAAGGCAAAGCAGATGGGTCAAGTACAAATCACACCACAAGAAAAAGAAAAAGGGGGCCAAAGAAAACTTTTGGGATAGCCACCTAACTTTACCGCTCCACTGACTGAGCCTCTCAAATCTCTTCTCAAAGCCTAACCCTTGAATGGTCAACCCACTGGCCTAAGTATTTTTCCAATCTGTCCCTGTAAATCTGGTCTTGGTTGGCAATCACCATGAGATGCTCATATTTCACATCAATGACTACTCAAATTCACCGGTAGTCCTTGGCTATCCCTGGAGTGACTGGAACAGAGATAAAGTAAAGTCCTGGATCCCGAAGGATCATGCCAGATGCCGATCCGATCCAATCCGGCTTGACCCCAGCAGCCTCCAATCCAAACTTCTTCACGTCAACCCATTCAGAGTCTCATGACCTCACACCTGTGATCAGTATAGAAAATGCTCCGTCTCTTCCCCGTCATCGTTCATACGGCTGTGCAACAGACTCCACTCTGGTGCAATTCTTTCCAGAAGCCACTTGTACAACTTAACCAAACCCCAAAAGTCTGCCATGGAGACCTACATCCACAGATGACTAGCTGTCAATATTATCAGGTCATCCTCCAAGATGTGATAGACTGGTTTGTCTTGACAACATCCTCATTTACTCCAAGACCCCTAAAGAACACACTCTGCAGACTGCCATGTTCTTGAGCAACTTCTCAAGAATCGTCATGGCAGAAAAACGGGAATTCTTCACCACAACCACATCCTTCCTCAGCTACATTTTCTCTTGCCGGGAGATCAGAATGGATCCCCAGAAGCTGAACCAGAAAACCAGAAATAACTGTAGTAATTTTTACGATTTTTCACCTTCTACCAAAGATCTCTTTGGCACTACAGTGAGATTGCTGCACTCCTTACTGTCCCGACCTCCTCCTTGCTAAACTTTTCCTGGACCACTGAAGAAACTCAGGCCTTCCAATCCTTGAAAGACTGGTTCATTTGAGCACCAATCCTGATTCAACCTAAAGGTAAAGATGAATCTCAAGAAATTGTGATATTGGTTGGAGGGGGCTGAACAACCTTTATTGTTTTGAACTATGTTAGCTCACAGGAGATGCCTATACATTTGGGGTTCTGAGACAGCAGTTCTGGTAGAACACCACAGAGAAGGACATTAAGGACTTCATTGCATTCTTGCTTCTGTGCCCATCACAACAGCTCAATCTCGTCCAGTTTCAGTCTGCGGCAGCCCCTACCCATCCCGTAACTGCCGTGGTTCCACATTGTGGTGGATTTTGATACGGTGTTGCCCGTCACTGGCAACACTACCGTTTTAAATGTGGTAGATCATTTCTATAAAGAAGCAAAATTTATTGCCTTACCTAAGCTGCCTTATGCTGAAAAGACTGTGGAAAATCTCTCAGGTTTTCAAGATGGAATACTAGTGGATATAGTGTTGGACTGAGGACCCTAGTTTTCACCTGAATTATGGAAGCTGTTCTGCAAGGCTTTGGGCACCACGGTCAACATCTGGTTTCCATCCCCAGTATAATGAGCAAACAGAACGAGCCACTAGTGCTTGTAGATCCTACTGAGATGCATCACGGTGGAGAATCCCACAGCCTGGAGTACTAAGCTATCCTTTTGGAGTGCGCACACCACTCATTGATTAACGAAAAGGCTTGGGCCTCCCTTATTCTGTCCAATCGGACGATGGAGCAACAAGCTAATTGGTGACTATAAACAGCTGTTTGTGGCTAGCTCTTCACTCGAGGCACGTAGCAGGGTCTGAAGAACAATGGGTTGTGATCTGACCTGCCCAGAGGGAAGAGAGAAGAGCAGCTGTATGCCTCCTTAACATCAGCATGGGTGAAGGTGGCGAGTGTGGAGGCCATGGTCATCTGGTTAAAGTCAACCGAGATAATAATGAGGGCATCCTTGAGTTTGGTTGGTAAAGGCGCTATTGTAGAGTGGATAGTGTTGCAGGCAGATGTGGATGTGTCAGATGTGTCAGAGTCTCTGAGTCTGCATCGTGACAGATGAGCGTTTGATTTGTTCAGCTTGGGCCAGAGGTAAACAAAAAGTGATAACACCGTGTGATGTTCTCTTCCATTATATGTAAACAAGATTCAGCCTGCAGTAAGAAATGAAACTAACATGTGGATGAGCAGAATTTTGCATTTCTTACTAACACAGTTAGTACAGGTAGTTTTGGTACAGTTTAGTGCACCTGAGATTGTTTCACCTAAGCTTGGGAGTTATGTGTAATTTAACCACATAAACCACAACAGTTCCCACTGTGAGCAGCACTGATGAGGTAAAACGTGCCATTGCATCATCCTCTTTCGGCATATGTAATCATGGCTTTGGATTTCTGGAGAAATAGATAGCATACAGTATTTTTGGAACAGCCCCCCCCCCCCCCCCCCCCCCCCCCCAAATCCTGCCCTGCCCTCCCCAAAACAATTTTTCTCTTATTATTACCCCCTCCAAAACTAACATGGATATGAAATGTCTATCCTTCCCTCCAAGGTTATTTTTAGTTTTGTGATAGTCAGCCAAAGTCCCAGTTTCCAAACAGAACAGAGTCCAAACAAGATAGAGTTAATTACCTCTGCATCGACTCTCCTTCCTTAAGTCTGCATCAAGAGAAAAAAAAAGGAGGAAACTTAAAAAGACAAGCCTGTCTCATTCTGTGATTATGGTTATCACATCATCACACATCTGATGTAAGACGCTTGTCAGAGATGACATGGGCCAGTCAGATTCATGGATGATGAAATCCTCAGTGTTAGATTGCAGAGCAAAGTTCTTGCTATTTTCGGTGAAGCCGATGGGACAGATTAAACACAGGACACCTGCACATAGCTGTTATCAGCAAATAACATGAAAATGCACCCTTCTGTCAGCAGATAGGGTGAATGCACTGTTGGATTACAAAGCTCTTTCCCCACCCTTGTACGAGCCTGTGACATTGACCTTCTTCTTTTCTTTTCGCGACAGGCCATCACGACTGCTCCAGACACAGACTGATAAAGACTCCTTTTTGATGTATATGGAAAAATTCTACTCTCTGTATCAGCGAAACGGTTGGGGATAATATAACTCCTATCAGTGGTTCAATAACATTAATTGCTCAAATCTAGATCATAAAACAATCAAACAATTATCAAAACGCAGCTATAAAAAGTCTAAATGACAAGTTGTTTAACATATCTGCTTCTTTATCTAAATTTTCTCCGATATGACAACATTGATAACTAATCTATACATGAATCTGACAAGGGAACATCACTCTTTGAACTGTGATGAAGGGCTACAAAAGGTCACACATTCAACAAATTGCGAAAACAAGACAGGAGTATTTCATATATCAGTTCACTGGCTGCAAAACCCTATAGACTTGCATTCAATTTGAGTGGAAAGGTATTCTAAAGCGTTAAGAAGTTGCTGCCCAAGTGTTGCATAGTGCCAGAGCGAGATGTGGCTGTTTCACCAGTGTGGAGTGTGTGAATCTCTGAGCAGTGAGTCACTGAAGTGATGAAACAGTCATGTGCTTTGCCAGGTGAACCTTTGCAAGCTTGAAGTGTGTGAAAGGTATAAAATGACTCATGCAAACTGACACTGTCGTATAAGCTGCCATAAGACTCTCACTCTCTTCACTGTCTCTACCTTCTCCTTCTTCTGCTTCTTTTTCGGTCTCTCGATACGTGACAGCAGCACAGAGGAGAAAACCTCCACACTCAAATTGTATTGTCATCATGAATGAGCAAAGTTTCCAAGTCCTGAGAGTGAATTGCATCATAACACGATCCTCAGCATGTGGCTTTTGGCCCCCGTGCAGTGTTTCCAGAAGGTTGCTACACAAATAATTTAGACCTAAATATTAACTGAAGAGCAGAACCAAAAAACAAACAAAAACAAAAAAATCTTAGATTA
The DNA here is from genome assembly GCF_963422515.1 of Blennius ocellaris. Lineage (NCBI taxonomy): Eukaryota > Metazoa > Chordata > Actinopteri > Blenniiformes > Blenniidae > Blennius > Blennius ocellaris. Next base: position 14,961,501 of record NC_137659.1, read on the forward strand.
GAAATAAAGTCTGTTTGTTTGGACATGGAGAAGAGTGAAAGGTGAGGGGATGAAGCAGGCTGCTGAAAACTTTGGTAGGATGAGCAAGGGACATCCAGCGTCCATCTTCTCTACCGATTTACACAATTTAGAGCCACAGCTGATTAATCAGGATGCGTCCTGGAAAGACGACACGCAAACAATCCCAAACATTCACAACTATGAATAATTTCAGTCACCAATGAGCCTCAAACACATGTTTTTGGACTGTGAGTAGAAAGTGGAGCACCCAGACAAAATCTCTCAATACACGGAGGGAACAATATAAACACAACACGAGCTGCAGTGGAGCCGGAGTATTGATCACAGTGGAGTTTGTGGCCACAGGTCGGGAGTCGGTTTGCAGCCGGAGACATCAAACGACAGCTCAACCCACAATGGCTGTAGTTACGATCAAAGACAGGTCTGACACATGTGCTGCATACTCGGGCCGATTGCTTGCAGCTATGGGTGATGATTCAGGAATTAAGGAGGGGTGCCACGCCCCCCGCCCCCCTGCCCCCCCTCCACCTACGCCAAGGCACACAAACACGCATGCTGAAAGAACAGCTCAGAAACAAAGAAAGTACAACAGTCAAGGCCAACACCTTAACTATCGAATGCCAGTTAAATCTCTGTATCATGTCAACAATCTGCATACTTTAGTGGTAAATTGCTCATGAGACTGAAAAAAAATAAGGGGGGGGGGGGGGGGTAGATACGCACATGCTTTGACTTTAGCGATATTGTTTAAAAGGTAGTCAGCGCTGGCGTCAAGGACGTCAGGATTAGCAGAAAATGTTTTGACTTGTTATTATAAAATGATGTTGATATGATGGTGAGCTGATAAACAGCAGTCACTACTATTAGGACACGTTTACGCGTAACCGGGTTTTTCAAAATGCTGTCATATTTCTCTGCATTTGGGCCTCGTATTTACATATAAAAGTAGCTACAACTCACCACGAATGATAATTCCTGAAAACTCCAGCCACAGGGGAGCTCTATATAACTTCATTGTCTCTGGTTGCATCTAAAGGGGGGAAGGCGGATATTTACGTCACAATTCGTGGCGTGGTGTTTTTTTGTTTGTTTTGTTTTTACCAGGATTCTGATTGGCTATGATGGCTTTATGCTTCTGGCTACACTGCCCCTACAGATTTGGCATGTTCATAGTAGCTCTGAACCAGGTGTATATGCAGTCCCTGTAATGGAAGATTTTTTTTTTTTTTTTAAACACAGTCGGAAATATCAATTTTTGCAAAAACCTGGGTATGTGTAAACGGGGTCTCAGTGACCTTCATTGTGACACCATCAGGACTATTGTATGTCCCCGCTGATTATTGTAAGTCACTGTGTGCTCTTGGTCGAGGTCAAGGTGACTTTATTAGTACCTGCAGGTAGATTCATTCTGCAGTAGCAGGAGAAACCATCCGACAATTCATACTGACACATTTTAAAAACGTAAGACAATAAAAGCTGCAGATCAGAGCACAGACATGGAAGAAAAAAATGTTGCTTACTGATTTATAACTCAGTTATTGTCAGTGTTACAGATACAAAGCAGCATTTTAATTTTTTATTTTGCTTAATGCATACATTAACACCCTGGATGAATAACATATGATGTGATATGATATGATATCATAAAATAAGTATAATCTCAAAGTATTGCCTCAATCATTTCTAAGCTATATGCACATACTGATGTGCAGTGGTTTAAGTATTTGGGTCACTGAGGCAGGACAATCATCCAGCGCAGAAACTCACCAAGTTCATAGTGAAAGTGACGGTGACCTGCTGTCATTGTGAATTTATATTACAGACTAAATTGTATGATGCTGTATTGCATAAGAGTAACGACAATCTGTCCACAGACTAGGAGTGAAAATGAGCTTCACTGAAAAGTCTGGCTGCCAATAAATACTGATTATGACAATAAAAACTATTTTATGTCTTTGAGTTTTCTCTTTTGCTTTGATTATTTACTTTTTCTCCAAGTAATTAATAGATTTTTCAATCATTTCTCTGTTTATACATACATTGTAATATCTGCCGAGTCATGGCCACAGCCAGTTCTTAGCAGCTGTTTCGGGCACCACAGCCACCAGGGGGCCCCCAGATAAAAACAAGATAAAGTCACATTTGTTTGTGGTTGCGTCAGTCTCCTCCATGCTTGGCACAGGCAGCAGAGTGGAATTGTACATCGGAAATTTCCATTGATGTCAGCAGAGAAAATGAAAATGATTAGGCTGAGTGAAGCTATTCCTTTTGATTTAATACTATTTACTTGTATATTTTCGGATATTATAGTTTCTCCCTCATTGCATTTTATACTTTCTTAACACAGTTCTTCTTCATATTTTTAATAAGAACTTTAATTATTGTTGCCGTCTGTACTCGGCCTGCTTTCATTTTTTAAAAAGTGCATTTTTGCTTTTTATTGCAGTTTTTGCAGTTATTTGTCTTGTCTTTTAATGAACATATTATCATTAGTCCTATTGCACGTTTTGTTGTAAGAATTATTTTCAGTATTTAGGATGTTTCTGACTTCGAATGGCATCTTATAAACCATTTTAGTCATTATATATATATGTATACACACACACATACATATATATTTATTTCTATATATTTTTTGCATTAAGATATTACTTTATGTTTGAAGCAGGCCAGTTGTCAGGCAGTTTGGATCATTTTAAACATTCCAACACTAAGCAGAATTAATCTACAGTTGAAGGTAAAAAGTTAACTTTAGTCAGTGAGCTTTGTGTTTCATTGAGTATGCCAAGTTTGCAGCTTATTCCCCTTTATATTAACAGACATAAGGCTTCAAAACTACCCTGTCTGGTTTAGTTCCCTCTTAATTGCCCATGTATGGGAAAGCAGTGCCCAGAAACTCATCCCGTTTAGAGCCCTGAGGCAGGATGTGCAGGTCTGGCCTCCATCAAGAGAGGCTGGAATCAGAGAAGCTCTCACAGGAAAAGGGAAAGTGGTGCAAAGTAAACACAGTGCACGAGGACGTGGCGCCCTCTGGTGAAGCTCAAGCTGCAGTACAAATGTAATCAGCAAAAGTTCACCCTCAAATAGTGACAAACTGAAGTTCCGGCGGAAGTGGGATGAGTATCAAAGCCCACTTTTTTGCTGTGTCAGTCATTTAGTGCAAAATACATGAAAACACCTCATGCTTCGATTTGTATTTTCTCTTTGAATTTCGCTGTGTCTAAAGATCCTAATTAATTTATATCTACTTCTATTTATTCCATCACAAAAGACCCCCGAGCAAGAAAAACAGCTAAAGAAGGAATGACCCACATCATCCCACACGGAAAGAACCTACATGAGGATATATGCGCATATATGAAACCTATAAGCAGTTTCTATGCACATATATGCTGCATATATGCACATATATGACTATATATGCAGCATATATAGGCAAAATTGAGGTGCATATATGTAAATATAAAGGCCATATAGGTCTCCTGTACTGCTTCTTTATTTCCACATATATACAGCCCATATCTCACTTTGGCAACTGTCATACATTATCAAGGCAATAACTAAGAACTAACTAAAAAACAATTATGCAAGAACAACATATAGGCACATATATGCACACATATATACGTGCACGGGTGACCGTGGCTCAGGTAAATTCCTAAATTGCTCCCAGTGCACTAAATATGCCTTGCATGGCAGCTCTGTCCCATTGGTGTGTGAATGTGAGCGTGAATGGGTGAATGAGCTGATATGTAAAGCGCTTTGGGACTACCTCAGTGTGGTTAGAAGGCGCTATATAAATCTAGACCATTTACCATTACCATATAGGTACGTGTATGTACATATATGTGCATATAATATAGGAAAACGGCCAATTTTATATATGTCACATATATTAAAAAACCTACATCAAAACCTATATTAAAACATATATGTTTGTATAGGTTCTTGCCATGTGGGATAGGTCAGTTTAAACTCCTCTCTTGTGGAACCAGTTTCAGGTAGGGAGGATAACACTTCTTTCATGATCGGGTTGAAAACTTTCTCATTTCTTCAAGCTTGCAGTTCATAAACAGTTTAATGCACTGGGTTATCTCACTCCCTGTTCATTCATACATTCGCCCCACTGGATCTGAGCCTCCTGCACATTAAATCTATAGTGATCTAATTTCTCTGCTGTCTGATCTCAACCTGTGAGTTTCGTTGTTGCTCTCTGCGTCTCTCCTACTATCCTCTGACACCAAGGTTGCAAAATGGATGTAAAAGTGCCAGGAGACGGCTCTGCAGTAATCAGTTCTGTGTATAAATAAAACTGAATTCAACTGACTGGATGGAGGAAACTATATGTATAGGTCTCTTGAGGGAGAACTCAAACATGGAAGCTTGGGACGTGTGGTAAAAGAGACAAACTACAAAGAATGATGAAAATAGTGCAGTGAAAGGAGGAAGGGATGACTTTCATGCCTGACTGCTTCCACTAATGAGGTCGGACCATTTGAAGATGACCTCTGCTGGACCACATGGGGAGAACAATGAAAGGACACACGCAGACTTTAGACATCACTATTTATATAAGGTCCAAACACCTTCATGAGTCACAAAAAAAAAAAAGAAGAAGACAAAAGCTGGTATTTCTAAAAAAGGAACATTGCTCCTAAAGATTTTTATCCCACCGTGTAATAATGTCGAATTCATAGAAAGGAAATTGTAGTTGACAAAAAGTGGAGGAGTAACCAGAGGTGGAAGATTTGTCCCTCAGAAGAACCAGGATAGTCGAAGACCAGCGACATGAGAAAGTACTGTTGCAAATGTTAAAAAAAGTACTCTTTCTGAAATAATATGCAAAGTATTCATTATATTCTAACCATATTTAGTGCATTATTAATGTTAAGTTCAATTCAGTTTACTTGTTTATTATCAACCACACCACAATGTGTATCAAAATGTTGCAGCAGTGATGTGCTATGTAAAGAAAATGCAGATGAAAAAGTTTGTATACTGATTCGAATTGTAGTGACTTGCAATTTAAAACTAGATTACATAGTTCAATCTGTAAATAACTGATTAAAATTACATTCAACTGAAATACTATCTAATTATTTTAAGGTGAGTAGTTATAAATTGTTATCTCCATGCCTGGTAGTTACAGGACAGGGGAAATCAGTAATATCCCTTGTCTATGCATTCAATAAAATGTTGGTTTTTTTGTGTGTGAAATTAATTTGAAACAAAGGCAAGATAAACAGGCACACAGTAAACAGAAACGCCAAAGGTGATGTAGATTTGGATGCAACATTTAAATAATAATAATAATAATAACAATAATAATAATAATAATAAGAATAATAATAATAATAATAATAATAAAGTGATCCATTAATTTTCTTTGATTATGGATGAAGGCAAATCCACCGTACATTTCCTGGTTTTAATCCATCTCTACTAATAGAGTGACAGCAAAAGCTAAACAACAACTACTGTTAATACCCTAATGATAGCTTATATGTAAATATGAATGTAAACAACACATCCTGAACATGATCTGAGGGGGCGATAACGTGGGATTTAACAGGTACTCTAATCTGTACTGTGAACGATTTCAAATTAAAGCATCGTAAACCCAGCGCACTAATGTAACTGGTGTTCTACCTCAAATGAATCCCACTTCTTTATCCAGTACAAGAAAATAACACCACAACAAGAAACACGTTGTATATATAATATCATCAGTTATTTTCAACGCTAATGCGATCGAATGCACGTGTTTCTTGTGGGAGTCAGGTTTGTACATTTCATACAAACCTGACTCCCACACTGCAACACACCATACATTTACTCATTCTGACACTGGCATGCCTTTGGATGTTTCTGCTAAACGGGGAATTTCACAAGAGAACAAGGAAAGGATTCACATCCCTCTGGCTTCTGTCAGAGGACATGTGACATCACAGCACAAGAGATCCATCATTGTTTTGTGCAGAAGAAAACACATCGTGGCAGCTGTGGGTGACTGGCACGGATCAGACTCACAACTATTCAGGCCGGGCTTTAAAACCCAATTGTTCTGCATCCTCTCCCTGATCAACTGTTATTCCAGAGGACAGACACGGTTATGTGCCATGGTGAGTGACGGAGGATTAGCCGCATGGCGCACAGACCAAACGGCCTGCATCTTTCACAGCGTATGGAAATAAGTGGCGTGCATGCATCTGTGGGGGAGTCAGTTCACTGAGGCCATGTTTATGTTAGAGCTCCCGAGTGCAACACGTATGAAACATGTACGTTCGTTTCGAGAGATCTGTGGACTTAAAAGCATAGATGTGGTCGAAAGCACCCAGGAGAACATGGAGATGCAGTAACAGGCCTGTTACGTTTCTTAAATCGTATTGATGGTGTGTAAAACTCCTGTCAAGAAGATGTTATTATATTACTTTAGCAGATTAAGCTGTATAAAAATTACTTGTCGGCATGGTGCCATAGCATAAACGAGAGAACAAGGTTGACCTTTCTGAGTTGCCTTCTTGATCACTCTCAATGTCTGAAACCTGTGATTGTGATTATGTGTGTGTGGCTGTCTGTCTCTGTGTGTTCTGCCCTGTGACGTCCATGTGCCTTCACTCACCACCTGTTTTGTGAAGAAATATTGACATGAAGTGTCAATATTCTCCGTTGAAAGAACACATTTACTGTCAAGAATTTAAATAAATAAATAAATAAAATAATCTGAAGGGTCCAAATGGTTGAAATACAAATTGTGACTGTGCTCGGTGCCTGGTGTAAATTTCACTTCAGTAAAATCAGCAATAAATCAGCATAATTTTATGGAAATTAGTCAGTCTAATCACACATTTGGTAAAAAAAAAAAAAAAAACTCATCGTAGGGGTACAAGCACCGGAAAAATACACATGGCAGCGATTGTGAGCGTGATGTGTTGCTTCCTCCTCTGCACGATGTGAAGAGGAGGAGGGTGTGGCCAAGGCGCGAGCTCTCCTCGTTATCAGGAACAGATTATCAACTCCACCAGTCAACAACAACAACAACAACAACAGGTGACTCCAGTGGTCTTTCCAGGACCGGTCGAGCCGCTGGGTGGAGGAAGAGGGAGGAAGGAGGAGGAGGAGGAGGAAGAGGGAGGAGGAGGAGGAGGATGTGAGGCGGCAGCAGAGAGGAGCGCAGGGCTGTATCCAGGCTCCCGGGGACGGGGAGCAGCAGTATGGGCTGGCTGGCTGACTGACAGGGGGGGGGGGGGGGGGGATCCACCTTTAAGGGGCTTTTACATTCAGAGATGGACGAGCCGAACATCCTGAGACGTCGCGGTCTGCAGGTAACTACTGAAGCTGTTGTCTGTGTTTTTGTCCAGGAAATCGGGATGGTGAGGATGAGGATGAGGATGATGAGGATGATGAGGATGATGAGGATGATGATGATGATGATGGTGGTGGTGGTGGTGGTGGTGAGCAGCAGGCGATGGTGCAAGGAATTTCTTCGGGTGTTGCACTTGATTTGCTGTCTGTTTTCCATCGAGCACGATTCCACCTGAGCTGTGATTTATTTACTCCCTTTGTTGTTTGTGTTGACATCGTTTTTTTGAACATCACGCGGCTGAGATGTGCTCACCGTGCCCGGTGGCCATTCATCAGAACACACAATGAGTCCGTGCAGTGTATGATTGTTGTTCTTTGTAAAAATCCTGAATATAAAATCTGTGGCTCAGACCTGATCTCTGCAGCCTGTAAGATTATTTTGGAGCTTCTCTATCTCTTTATTTAATTTTTTTCCCCCCATCCTCTAGACAGTCTGGTTGTCTTGGTGATGGGACCAAAATTGGCCGAAATATTATTTTAATCTTCTCCTGGATGGCATGTTCATCACTCAACAGGATTCAACATCAGATATTTAAAAAGGCTTATTTCTACTGTAAATACATCAATTGAGCTGCGTTGTTTTCGTTCAGTTTGCTATGAAGGAGTTAATCTTGTTTTGTTATCAAGGACTCACCATTACTATATATCTGAGCTGTCACATTTGCTTATGAATTTGCGTTTGTTTCCCACCTGCTATTAATGGATCCTGAATTGTGCAACCCCCCCCCCCCCCCCTGGCTCTGAAAACAACAGTCAAAACTTAAGCAAAAATGCATTTTCCATGCACATTCGGCACATTTCGATATGTGTGTCCCCTTCTTGTATTAGTCACTCCCTGAAATCTTCAAAAGAATGGAGCATATGAAATAAGCCAACATCTCAAAATGGTTTCGTAAACAGCCTTTCCTCGTCTGACAGTGTGTCAACCTGTGTCTCACACCCTGACCAGCCATGGACACATCAGGATTTGTATTCTCACAGCTAAATGACAATGAAGTCCCCACGCCGTGCAAAGAACTAGGCCACGCTGCAGCTAATGATATTTACACTGCTTTGAATGGAAATTAAGTGTTTGAGAGGGAAAAATCCATATTATTTTTTTTTTTTGCAATTTTACCTTTTTAATGATCTAGTTATGAAAGTGTTATTACAGGAAATAATTTTCATTACCCCCCCTCCCCACCCACCCTGTTTTTGCTGAATGATTAAATGAGAGCAGATAGATTTAGAATAATATTAAAACACGAGCAACCCCTCGGGGCAAACAACAACCAACCATTGCTCTCTGCTCAAGCGAAGCCAATTAGATTTACATTTTAATGCAAAACGAAACGTGAAAGTGTCACTTTTATTAGAAAATGTTATCAATTCTGTCTTTCTCATCTCTTTTATTTCAGAAGGAACTGAGCCTTCCTCGCAGAGGAAATGTGTGAGTATTATCAACTGATCTATTATGTGCATGCACCTCGTGCTGCTCTTGCACCCTTCATCCTCCACGAACCAGACCAGCAGGGTGTCAGCCAGTTGACACCCATGTCGTCATGCGTGCCTGTCATTGGCATCAACAGATTACTTGATCTTGGTTCGACAGGGAGGACCTTGAGTAAACTCTGAAACACAGAGCAGTCTCACTGCTCAGACAGGTTTGCTGGAAGAATAGAAAGCGAGAGATCTGTGTTGATGTAAGAAATCCACTTGGGTAGGAATCAATTACTTTCCTCACTTGGTATTCTTAAAATCATACGTTCACTGAAATATATTTGCAAATCTCCCAAACAGCCCCGTTTCTTCTGTATTTCAATATTTAATGAACAAGTTTCTACAAACAACTAATTATTGGTTTGGATTTTTTTTTTTTTTTTTTTTGCCCTGTTCAGAATTAAAAGTAATCTGTTCATCATTAAGTCATGTTAAGTTTGGTGAACAGGGCAGTCACGCATAGAGGAAGCAGGAGAGATCAAAGAATGACGTGAGAAGTCTTGGAGCTTCACTGGGACTTTTCTAGGTGGCCACTTTAAACAGGGATATTTTCCACTGTGACTGAGTGGAAACATCTGAATAACCAATTAATGGTATCAACCTTGAACTTAGTGGACAGACTTGCACTGACCCATGACACTTCATACCAGGAATATAATGTAACTGTTGTGTTTCTCATGTGGACCTGCAGTTTATGCATCATTAAGTTTAATCACAGTTTTATGGTGTGTTATATTTGTAATGTGTGAAATTGACAACAAGAATTGATTAAGGCATTTTTCTGCAATATCTAACATTGTATTTGTCTAGTTTGTTTTTATTATGTATAAACAAAACGAAAAAGAGATAAATAAAAAAAAAGCATAGCAGTAGTAAAAACAAACAAACAGACAGACAGAAAAAACTGGAGGATAATTCCATTCAAAATAATGTAAAAACACAAATTACCAATGTGAAATATTTTGCATAAATCATTAAAACTAGACCATTTTCACAAAAACACTGTGTCTTTAACAGCTAATATGCAATCACTTTATTCATCTAAATGTATATCAGTCTTCATCAGTCTTCATTTACATTTTGGTATATTCATGCAGATCCATTATTATCTGTTGTAAACTCCAGAATGTATAATTTATTGTGTGCTCTCATCAGGGTTGATAACTATGAATGGGCGAGGGCAGGGTACACCCTGGACAGGTCACCAGTCCAGCACAGGGGCAAACACAGGCAACCACACACAATTACATTCACACCCGTGGGCAATTTAGGGTCACCAGTTAACCTCACATGTATGTTTTCGAACTGTGGGCTAAAACCGGACTACCTGGAGGAAATCCATGCCGCTTAACCCTTGTATAGTGGTATGTGTGTCATCTCCAAGCTCGTGTCCTCTACCAGAGGCCTGGGTGTTTGAGGGTCCTGTGCAGTATCTCAGCTATTCCAAGAACTGTGCTCTTTCTGGACTGAGGCTTCAGATGTTGTTCTAGAGATCTCCTGCAGCCACTCCTCTATTTAGAGGGTCTTCGCCCCATGTGCTACTACTACTACTACTACTACTACAGGGACCACATCAGCTTTAATCCTCCACGTCTGTTCTTGGTGTTCCTTCAACCCTTGGTTCTTCTCAACCTTTTTGTGTTCTTTCTTCCTGATGTTGCTGTCAGCTGGTACTTCCATATCTATCATTATGGCCCCCTTCTGTTTATGAACCACCACAATGTCTGGTTGGTTAGCCACCAACTGTTTGTCAATCTGGAAGCTGAAGTCCCGCAGGATCTTAGCCTTGTTGTTCCCAACCACCTTCAGGGCATGTCCCACCGGGATTTGGGTATTTTAAGTCCGTACAGGGTACAGATGTTTCACTACACTAACCCAGCCACTTGATTGTGTCCCTCTGTGTACGCTGATCCTGCTTGCATCTTACACCCTGCAACTATGTGATGGACTATCTCTGGGTCATTTGTGCACAGGCTGCATGCACCTTGGATCTGATCTACTATGGTAGACCATCACCTCTATAGCCCCTTGTGCTCACTGTCTGCTCTTGCACAGCCATGATTAATGCATCCACGTAGTCTGTTCTTCTTGGATAGTGGCTCTGACACTTACTAGTCCTCAGCCTCCATCTTTTAGGTTCGTGTATAGTCTCAGGATGCTGGTTTTGGGTGGAAGCCCTCCATGCATGTTGACATTTTTTCTTGGTGTGCTGTATTTGGTTGTGATTGACTTCCTTGTGGTTTCCTTTAGCCTGAATATCCCTTATATTGCCCTCTGGTAGGTTCATCCCTTCAGTTCTGACCATCCTGCCTCTCCTTGATACCATCGGACCACACTTGTCTAACCTGAATGACATTCTTATGCTGATGCTGTAGATCCTGCTGATGTGGGCAAAGGGGGTCAAGTGTTTACCTTTCAGTGTCCCACTGTTGGTTGTGTGAGTGAATGTTGAAAGAAAGGATTGAGATGGTTTGAGATTATTACGTTTCAGTTCTGTTGTGTCATGTTGTGGTTAGTGATCAATCAGTGTCGTTAAACACACAGCCTCTCAACCAGTTTACTTCCTGTTACTGAGATATTCATACTTTAACACCATGAATATCTGCCAACGATGTGCAATGTTTAGAATAATAAACACCTCAATGTCCCCTTGGCGACAAACATTCAAATACACGATTATCGCGATGACACCCACCCCACGTTTTCACTTTTTTTGTTGGGGGGGTTTGTTTAGAATAAAGTGGTAGAGCCAGTTTTTCTGACAGCACTTGAAGGTCTCATTAGTACCTCCTCTCCCCCCTGGTGCTGCGCATGCGCACTGCGGCGGACGCTGCTGTCGCTGGAAACTTTGGAGCACACTGTTGTATTTTTCTGACGAAGATACCGCCCGATAATGTGGCATCCCGCTGGTGACGGGCCGCTTCCCGTGTTCTGCTGCTAGGGTTCGGGGAGCGTGTGATGGAGCCGGGGACATGGCAGCTGCAGTCGCTCGGCGCCTCCGTGCTTCCGTGCCGTGGGTCTGGGGTCAGTTTGTACCGAAGCTGAGGGGAGTTTCTGCCGTGGGACGCGGCGTACTGGCCTAACCACCGCCGACAACACATCCGTAGGACGGACCGTCCTGGCATGAGGCTCCCCCTGTAACCGCAGGACGCCAGGAATCCACATTGCGGGACCGGGTTTCCGACGGTCGCCGCCAACATGTCCGACCAGAACTACTACTGGACCGTGCTGCCGAGCTACAAAACTAGTTTTGTGACCGGGGCGATGATGAAGCGATCTAAAAGGTAAAATAAATAAATAAGAAAAACAATACATACATGTTTACATCTGCAACACTGCGTTCATAAGAGGAAGGCACGGGGAGAATGAGCATAATGGCTGTCTGCTGTCGTTATTATCAGCTGTGGCATTCACGGTCCGACAGGCGGCTATTTGTTGAACGTTTATGTTGAGCTATGTGATTAAAAAGCACGTAAACGCATCATCCCCGGATATTGGAGATATTATAAAGGCGCAGCTCAGATTTATGCCGCGGCTGGTCTCTCTGTGTGTGTGTGTGTGTGTGTGTGTGTGTGTGTGTGATAGCATTACAGTAGGGTACTGTATGTGTCCCATAGATCCGCCCTAGTTTTTGTTTCCGACAGAAACGTGGCCATTGTGTGTGTGAGTGTGTGCGCGCGCGCGCGTGCACGTGTGTGTTTGAGATTGAGATTGAGATTGTGGGCAGGTTGCATTGTCTGCTGCCAGCTGTCGCATAAAGCTCCATCCAGACACGGTGCTGATCAATACCCCTGATGCGGTTTTGTTGGGTCCTTGTGGTTTGTTTTTTTTTACCCGTGTGATAGATTTAATCAGCCTTTTACAGTATAAGCCTTTTGAAGCCCGGGGTCTCGGTGTGTCTGTGGCAGTCAGTGAGTCCACGGTGATCTTATCATGGATTATTACATCCCTATCTCTTTTGTCCTAATCCCAGTGTTTCTGTAATAAAGTGTTGTTGTTTCATCCTTTTGCCACACACTGCAGGCCACGGAGTGTATGGGTGAGAGATCCTGGTGGGAAGCAAACTGTGCGAACTCATATTTTAATATCTTGTGATGTAGTTCTTCTTTCGATGTCAAACAACCTCCCCCCCCCAGGTTCCATGCACCAGTCGTGCCACTGATTCACCTCTGGCTGATTTTGAATGAGCCCGAGTGAATAAATACAGCCCTTCATCATCAGCAGACATATGAAACATGCTCCTCGCTGGCCTAGATTCATCATATTACAAGTCATCATTGTTAGTCTCGAATATGAGTAACTGTTGATAAAGTGCTCATGTGGCCGGGGTGCTATACAGTGATGCTTTTATTGCTCCGTAGTAAAAAGAAGAAAAAAAGTGAGCGTTCGTTTATTTTACAGATAGAAAGCAAATTCGTGGCCAGTCTGTGGGTGCAGCTGTGTGTCACAGGCAATTTGAAGATAAAAATCAAACACACCTCATTGGCTCTCCATTCCCTCTCTGTTGCTGTGCATCTCTGCAGATCCTGTTTTTTTTTTTCTTTTTTGGGTTGGGGGGGCCTTACAGTCTGTGAATCTGCCTCAGCACCAACCCAGAAACGTCAAACTCTGTTGCCATCTCAGCCCTTCAATTATTTTAGGTCACTGCTAGAGAGGGAAAGAGACAGCGTTGACATCAACAGGATAGGAACAGAGAGCATGATGGGATTACATCCAGATTTTAGCACACCAAACAAACGGATTGAAATAGAAACTAAAGCTGTTTGTTCCCCTGCAATCTGCATGAAGACTTTTGTAAACACCGAGTGAACAGCATGCCAAGCCTGTAGGCACCTCCTATTTGGGAAAAAATAACATTTGACTTGGTGAAAGTAGCTGTATTGTGATTATATATGAGATTTGTGTAAGAAGACTTCTGCTTGTATTTGTTAACATTAATATTTTTGTACTTGAGAAAAAAAAGTCATCTTGGTACCAGCCTTATAAAGATGATTAAAAACTATACATAACCGAAGAAAACCTGCCTGAGAACAGGGAACTCTGATGGTAATTTGCTGCCAAGCCGGTGGCACAGACGGAAGCAACCTTTATTAGAGCAGTGCAAGCAAAACAAACAACAGAATGCTTATGTGGCACTTGGTGAACCGGATCAAAACAACAAAATGATTGCGCTTATACAACAAGCGTGTGTCCAAAATTGTATCCGCTGCTAAAGATCAACATTAAGTACTGACTTAGATCAACTTATAGATGAGCTAGTGTGACAAAGATCCTCATCATCCATGCTGTCAGACTTGTGACGTTATAGGTCAGGGGTCGGCAACCTTTTAACGCTCAAAGAGCCAGTTAGTCCCATTTGGTCCCATGAGCACAACACTCTGGGAGCGGCACACCCCGGCTCGCGCATGTCAAAAGAAGCACGCCAGAGACGAAGCTTACACCATACACCAGACGTGCGCGACAGTCCTTTATTTTGACACTCGCACCTACAGGAACACCATGGCAGGACGACGCACTACGCACAAAACCTTCTTCACTCCCGCTTGCCAACTTACAACTCGTAAACTAAACTAGATGAACTTACCGACATGAACTAAGCAGGCGTGGGGCCGCGCAACACAGTTGGTTCTGGGTGCGCTTTGCCATACCGTACCACCTTACCGTACCGCCCCGCTCCGGGATGAACTGCAGTGGGACCGAGGCTCAAATAGCCACAGCGGAGGGGCTAAAGAGCCGCAGGTTGCGGACGCCTGGTATATACAGTATGTCCTGGCCTGTTCAGTTACATCATAGAAGTCGGTGGAGCCACATACTTCTTCTATCGCAGGAAAACATCCAGCCGGCACAATTTGATAGGATCACCAGGTCCCGTGGTTCCAGGTGTTTGTCAGGTTCTCACTTGTGAATACTCTGTCTTCAATAGGTTATCATTGGTATTTTGAGGTGATGGCACAGTAAATAATGTCTGTTCTTCCACATCCTTCCATGTTGTATAATATTTTATTCAATTCAGTGTTCACACGCCTGTTAGGTGCGGACCAGAGCTCTCTTCGGGATCAAGCATTTCCTTGGAGCGACGTGAACACACCCACAAACTCTGAACCGGAGCTAACAAGCGATCTCGATTAATTTACAAACGATCTTTCTAGCGTAGTGCGCAGTGCATTCTGGGTAGTGCACAAACAGCAAACCCCGATAATCAGAAGAAGCAGACGCATAAAGCAAAGGTTGGGAAATATCTAGTGAAATATCTAATAATAGTGAGGAAGACGTAGTGAAAAGGGCCCTCATTAATATCTGGTATGAAGACGATAGCTTGTGGTTGTTTGTGGCTACCCCTGAAGTCACGAGCTAACTAGCCTAGCCAACACAGGCTAACGTAGCGGGACTTCGGGTTTCGGTCCAGACCAATCAACGAGCCGTGTTTCTTCTGTACTTCTTCTCTGGTCAGTGTTTTGTTTCGGGTGACGGCGTTCCCAGTCTGCTGTTGTAATCGCGTGACATTTTCCAGACGGTTTGGTCCGGTCTCAGAAGTGACATGTGAACACGACCCGAACCAAATGAAGGTGTGAACCAGACTTTTAACCCCCAGGATACTCTCTCTGAGTGGGGAGATATCTAACCATATGTGTTCTATGCATCTGTGTTTTCTGATGCGCAGGCGTGTTCACTGCTCTTGTATAAACATTGGCAAAAGCATCATTTCCCTTATCTGTGTTTGTCTTCCCACACCAAACAACTCCAGTCCATATGCTTAATTTGAATACAGCAGCTTTGTGTACTGATAACGGACTGATGAGCTGCGTGTGCTTGTAGGTGAGGATAGTTGTGACTGGGTTCTGCTTCAAGCAGACGTTTTCTCTCTGTCTTATGTTTGTCTAATTCTTCCCACAGTTCCCGTAACAACAAGAGAAGGAGTTTGGCAGTTGGGACTCCATCCCCCACGCTGTCACGACCGCTCTCACCTCTCCCTCTTGCCACAGGTACTTGTATTTTGCTTTCAACTGCTGCTGGTGTAGGGCAGTTTTTCAGGATGGCTGCATGTAGTCATGATCATGTGGAGGGGCAGACCAGTTGGGCTTGGAGAGTTTATTTGTGGCAGATGACAACAGGATGAGCTCCTTGTCTTATATATGTTCCCTCGGCCTTCAGTTTATTTTCATGCTCGGTGTCACAAGACTGGCTTTGGTTTACCCCTGGTGTCCCGACACGTTTTTTTTCTTGCTGTTTCATGAGACGAGAACCAAAACTATGAGTACAAGATGCCATGACTTACCCCCTCCATGAACATTATACAAAGATGCCTTCATTCATTGTCTCCATTAATTAAACACGTGTGTTTGGCTGTGGAAGTGATTTGGCTTGAGTTTCCTTAAAGCTTGTTTTACAGTAAAATACTAAAAAGGATGTTGTTGTTCATTTTTGAAACCTGTACCTATGGTCTCTGAGCCAAATCAATCTGTGACTGGACATCAATGTTTTTTCCTGCCGGAGCCACAGGAGAGCTACCTTTTGCAGGATGTCTCCGTTAAAAGAGGTCTCCGTGACCTTTTCAAGGGAATCTGGTTTGATGTGACACACAGCTGGACTGCCTGCTGTGTGTCCGCACAGTCGTTGATTTAAGTGGTGAACTGGCCAATTCACATGACGCGCTAACTGGCTGTGAGCAGGGTGAACCGTGAAGTTGACCGCAGTGGTAAAAGTAATTAACCAGTCAGCTGATCGTGTCAACCGAAAGAACATCCCTGGGGAATTATTCAGCATACCAATAGTAATTGACACACTTTATTCGCATTTTTCCCAGTTTAAGCGTTTGTATGTTGTTTGTTTTCTCAGCTGGCAGCAGCCCTTCAGAAAGCCCCAGAAATGTCTCTGCGAGCACCTCGGCCAACTTCCAGTTCGCCCGCAGGTAAGAATTTAATCAAATGCTCTTTATTGTTGAGGGGCTTTTTTTTTTTTGTTGCAAGGCATTCAAGCATAGACACATCAATGCAGAAGTTATTTCCACGGCAAAAACCGACAAAATCCAGTGAATAGCTGGAAATAGTAAGAAAATAAATCTTTTTCTTTTTTGTATTTTTTTTTTTATTGTGAGAAAATGACATTGCTACACCCATCTTTTTAAAAAAAAAAAAAACACTTTATACAGCTGAATCCCAGCAGACATATGGTTGAGGGCAGGGTGCACCGTGGGCAGTTCACAGGTCAAACACAGAGTGACTCGTCCCACACACACTCGCATTCACAGCTATTAGTAATTAGCTTTAAACACATGTTTGTGGACTGAGGAAAACCAAATTTTACTGAGGAAGCTCACCAATCCAATTCTTGTAAGTCTTGTTGACCCGACATGGCTGTGGGAATCAAACCATCAACACTCAGATCCTGAATCTGCTTCAGTATCCTCTCGGCCAGCACTCCTCAAATACAAAATCTTGACAGAATGTCTTCGAAGTTGTTACTCGTACATGCATGACCTCAGTAAGAGAAATGCTTTCATTTCATTCAACACTCAGACGGTGATTCTGACAAACCGATAGGACAACAATAGGCTTTATTGCATGTGCACTTTCATACACGGGCAATTATAGTTATTATATTGCTCTCCTTTGTAGCTCAGGAACAAAGGGCAAATTTTATCAATGTGGATGCATGACTGGACATGGTAGATTTTTTTTTTTTTGTCCACCGAGAAATTGATGAACATGTGAAACTTCTTAACTGCAGTCTTAAGTTTATATATATATATATATATATATATATATATATATATATATATATATATAGTTTGCAAGAACAGAGAAATGTGTTTCTCGGTGAGAAAAAGGATGGCATCATTCTTTCCTCACAGACCTGGTTTGGCCGTTCTCATAGTTTGTTCTCGACACATCATCTTGGTAGAACATTTTCCTCATGTGATGCCCGACAACGATTCTGCGCTTGTGCCGAATCGGAGTTCTGCCCTTGCGCTTCGCCTGAAATATGAAATATCTAACCAGAGATAAACTTTGTTCTCGCTTATCTTAGGAAAAACGAATTTCTGTGTTCTTGTAGAGTTTGTGTCCACCTTCATATAATCCAAAATGTAGCTTTTCTGCTGCCATATTAAAAATGTTGCATTTCAGTGTCTGACATGTTGGCGAAATTAACATTATTTTTATAAGGCCATCTTTCAAACTCTTCCTGGAAAGACTTTAGTGATTAAAACGTCACACAACTCGACATGAAAGGAAAATTAAATCATGTCATTAGAAACATATTTCACGTTCGTGCTTTTAACACATGCCTGTCCTAATTTGCATCGAGCGTTAAAGTCGGAGCAGTCATTTCTATTTCATCTGTCACTTGCCCCACTGCGGGGCTCATTTCTTCATCAAACCCAAAACCAACACGGCAGCAGCCACTCTTCACACACTTTCAACTTTGGCCTTTTGCACAAAATCCTCGAGGAATCCTTAAGAAGCTTTGGCTGGAAACTGAGTTTCATGAATAATGATCACGCCTTGGCTTGTTCCTTTTGCCCCTGGAAATGAGGCAACGGAGAAGCAAGCCCAACCAGCTGAAAGGCCCCGGGGCCCGTCGCTGGACCCGGCATTTGTCAAGCCAATTAAGACGGGAGAGTTGCCTCGCACACTCATTTTTCATTGCCGCTGTGATTATGGGGGAAAGCTGCCTGATTCGCTGTCTCATCACAAATCCTGCTACCATTTTTTTTTTTTTTTTAAATAGATTTACTGGGATCTAGAAGAATGCTAGCAGGCGCTGGCATCTTCGTCAGAATGTACAGTAATGATACAGTATGATATTGCGCCATAAGCTCAGGGATAGAGGGAGCGTCTCCTTATGTAATTGCTTTGCATGACTCATCTAAATGTATTCAGACTTTTGAAGCTACCGACGTGCAGACAGATGCCGGGACCGCACACTCTTGACTGCACCACTGGGTTTATTTGTTATTCCCACAAGCATGTTCAGTCCTTGCTGAGTCCACAGCCATGTTGTCATGTGAGCACAGATTAGCTATACATGTAATATGCTGTGTAATCGGCATTCAGCCAAAGAGGGACAGTCGTCCTTTTAATGTAAAGGAAATGGTAATCACTGAGGAATATAGCTGCAGGTAACCTTCCGAGATGGTTTTTTATTCCTGTAAATTCGGGACTGTCGACACTGCAGGCATGTCCGTGATCTTATGTCTTAAACCAATAGTTTCCAACATTGATTTGAAGCCTTGTTTGTCATCTGTTTCTCTTCCACTTTCATGGATTACGCAGCACTAATGCAGCGTTTTCTCAATGAGGATTTCATTGACACATTGCTGATGACATGTATATTTAAATATAAATCCAAAGAAAACACAAGTCTAACACCGCATTGTACCCAAGAGCCGGTTTCTGAAGAGAAACATTTGACTGTCTTTGTCGCCACAGATTGAATCAATAAGGGAAATTGGGTCACGTCCTTTGAGGGACAAATTGGATGGGAAAAGTAGGGACGAACCTGGAGGAGTGTGGATCCTGCAGTTCTCGGTTGAGGGTTTTTTTTTTTTTCTGTTTGCAGCAGTGGTTCGGGTAAATGTTTCATGCAGTGTTAATGTGATTGTGTGTGTGTATTAAAAGACATGAGCTCAGTGTCTGCGGGTCCTCAGTGCTGCAGCGCGATCGCAGGCTTGGCAGGTGTTCAGAAGCCGAGACGGTCGACAGCCGCTGGCTGCCTGCTTTGACAGACTAACAGGACTGTGACTCTTACTGCCAGACTTATTCTGTCCCCGTCATTAACCAGTGTTTGTTTTCTTTCTCACTTTTCGTCCCCGGCTTCCTCCTCTTATCCATCTTTCCCTTAATCTCTCTCTCTATCTCTCTTTTTCATTATAGCCAACTGGTCCGCACAGAAAGGTAAGAAAGTGGCACACAAACTTGTGGAAAAGATGATTATTATTTTTTTTATTTGATTTTTGGAGATCTAAAAAGTTCTCCACTTTAAAGATAGGAGTGACAGATGAGCATGCGCTCGCAGGCTTTACGAGAGCTTCCACTGAGGTGTCTGTTTCTGTTTGCTTTCAGTCGAGCAGATGGTCGACGGTGGTCCGTGGCGTCTGTTCCCTCATCTGGATACTGCACCAACGCACCAAGTTCATCTGTATCGGTAAGCCAAGCGTCAGTCTACAGTGATGTCTCTCTCTCTCTCTCTCTCTCACTCTCTCATCAAGTATTCAACCCCTCCTCAAATCGCTGCCATGGGAGCGTTTAGCTTCCCACATGCACTTCAACTCATTGTATCAATCAGTTTACAGGGGCTGACGTGTCTTGTAAACTCCTGGTGCTGACTGAGCTGTAAATCCCTCCAGATTACACACACCGTAGGAAATCAAACCGCCTATAAATCGTTTGTTGATTCACACTGCAGCTGATATATGGACTTACCTCTTGCATGAAAGCGGCATGCACCTGGGGCACGTTCTCTTTAGATTGCATTGTGTGCGTTTGGCCCCGTGGTCCACAGTGAACGCTTTCAAGCATATTTACACTAAATATTTTAGTCTTAACGTCAAGCCCGTTGTTTTAAAAAATGTCGAACTCGCCTTTCTCGGTCTGAATTTGCAGGACACATTCACATGTTCAAAACCACAGGCTCAGAAGGATCAAGCGCACAAACAACACGACGTGCCGGTAAATCCCACCGCTGGGAATTGGTAGTGAGCCCTGGTGTCGTCGTCGTCACCTGCCCTGCTTTCTGCAACCCAGCAGGTCCGGCTGGTTTAGCGAGGCCTCTCCCCGCACCAGCTCCACCACTATAACCAGATAAACACGTGTTGGTGGCACTGCTCGCCACTAATCACCATCATTACGAGAATCCCACTTTAGCCTGGGCGCATAAAGTGCTACGCTGAGGCGTCACAAGTCCGAGCACTACTCGGGTTAATGTTGCACAGGTTTGCAATTCTGCACTCTGAAATAAGAACTTTTCATTTGAGACGGATGCAAGAAAGTCATGTCGTCTTGCCTTTGTCATTCCGATCCGCCCCCACCAAATTAAACTAGCTTTGTATTAGTACAAGCAGTCGTTGCAGAGTTCATCGGAGAGCACCGAGATGTTTTTAATTCCAAGCTGAAAGACACATCACAGTGTCTCCAGATGAGTTGTTTTTCTTGATACGGCAGAGCAATCTGGAAGTGGTTGGAAAACACTGGCAACATGACCGTGTGCTCACCAGTTGTTTTCAACGAAGCAGCTGACTGTAGATTGATGTCGGTATTTTTTTAAATGACTCAGAGACTTTGCAGGATATGTGCAATGATGACGATGAATCCCTCCACCATCGGCCTTGTTCCCTCATGTTTTCCGCCACGAAGAGGAAATGGGGAAATAATCCTGAAATGCCCCTTCCCGAGTTTTAACCGCAGTTATGCAAAGTGTCATCAACACGACAGATATAGGTGGATGTGAAACACAGAAATTTGCCTCGGTGGCGTGTATATTTGTCCTTAAATTCAACATTAAACTGTGTGTTTGAGAGAGAAAAGAGACTGGTGGTGAAGTGAATAGCTTGTCCTGTGGCCGTCAGTATTAAGTAAATGACTTCAACTGCAATGATTTAAGTTGTACTCTGCGTATCCGCTCCCGACCGAGGGAAAGTACAGGAATAATACGGGTAATCGCTAAAATAACACGGGTCTTGTTGAAATTCTCCCGTTTTCTTTTTTCCTGGATGACATCACGGCGTACATTTTCCAGGTCAGCCTTTTTAATTCACGGAAAACGAAAGGAGCGAGCTGCGCCGCGCTGCCCCGACTCCGCCCCGTCGGCACCGTTGACGGTCTCCATAGTGATTATCTCGGCGTTTTTTTACCTCCCTGAAAACTGAAACGTCAACTTCAAGTGGGTTGCATAAAAAAAAAAAAAAAGAGTAATGGTGGGCTCTTGTGTCGTGGCTGTAATGTTGTCTGGTGGACCACGTGGCGCGGAGACGGTGAGGTCAGTCTCTCCGCACACAATGCTCCATTCAGGCTCGCTGTCAGCGAGGTCTTTATGCAACTCTTACTCGCCGCTAATACGTCTCCAGTTTCCTCCTCAGGGTATCTCCCCTCCTCCTCCCCTCCCCCACACCTTCTATCACTTATTCTTTCTCTTTCGCACTCTCTGTTTTTCAGTGTCTTTCTCTCTGTTGGATGCGTTTCTCTTTCCTCCTGTCAGATGAGCCTCTATCTCTCTCTCTCTCTCTCTCTCCCTCTCTCTCTCTCTCTTTGCTCTGCTCTTTCTCCAGTGAAACACGAGAGCCCGGCCAGATGGGAGTTCTCATAAATTCCAAGCCGTGTGTCTCACATTGTAGCTTGGAAAGAGAAAATGAATGCATGCATGGGCCGGCATGACAGTCGGCCTGCAATGAGAAGGAGAAAAAAAACAGCCCACCCCCCACCCTGAAAGCTGCTTTCAGTCGAGCGTCAAAGTTTTAGCACGTCTGGTTTTGCATGTACGGAGCTGGTTATGATTTACATGATCACAACGCTTTCGCATGTCCTTCTTAAGCGCTGGATCTAAACCACTTCTATAGCGGACACATCGAAGCCTTTAATACTTCCAAAGAGCATTAACAGGATAATGATGGAATCTGAGAGCACCGCGATGTGGATCTCTTACCAGAGGAAGCCTTTTACCACAGGATGTTGTACCATCAAAGCTGCAGAGGCTCTCGCTTCACAAACACAAACACATGTAGACAAAAAAGGTCAAGTATTGATATTTTGGCTGGTGTGTGTCTTTGTTTTTTTTTTCTTTCCTTCTCAAGCTTTAGTTTATGTTCTGGCCCCCTAGTGGTGTATGAAAGCCATGTGGCCAACAAACTACCCACGTCTATGATGCCTCACTGATGTCGTTGTCTTGAAAGGGAGCCGTCTAATAGATTCTCTCTCATTTCTATTCCAGCACACCGACCCTCCTTCAGCCCTTCCCGTCTAAATATCAAATGCACCCTTTTCGTAACGCACTCCTTTCCCGTATGTCCCCTCTTCCATTTCCCTCGCAGTCGTCTTCATCACAGGAGTTGCTGCACCAGTTGCCCTTTCAGCCGACGCAGGATGATCTCCATTTCCTCTTCAAACACTTCCGGAGCACCGAGAGCGTGGCGGACGAAGAAGGAGCCCACCACTCGCCTCCCGTCAGGCTTCGGTCACGCAGTCTCAGGTAAGAGGCCAGATTTTAATCTTCCCCTGACCTGAGGTCAGTGTTTCAGTGCAACCTCAACATATGTCGCACTTGGCCGGCTCTTGAACTCTTGACTAGAGCTTTACAAAAGGCAATATGTTCCAGAAGGTTCTAAAGGAGAATTGGTGTGAAAATAGCTTTTCAGTATTTTCTGATTGGGAAGATTATCACATTTAACTTCAGGCTTTTTTTTGGGGGGGTGTATTTCTTTTTCTTTTACCATCAAACCTTGTCGATCAGCTTTCAAAATCAAGTATTTATCCTCTGCACGAAATTCAACTTAATATAGTAGCAGTTTCAAAATCAAGTCACACTTGGGGATACATATTCTGCTGTACATGCAATTCTAAATGTTATTAAGCAGACATAAAAAAAAAAAAGATGTCTGTTGCCCTGGAGCAGAGCTGTAAACAATAATATAGACAAACTGCCACAAAGCCCTGAGCTGACACCATTTAGCCCTGTGTTTTATAACATCTTTCACACGTGATTCTAGCAAGAAAAATACCGTCTGGAAAACTCCGAATATGCCGAGATAATTACTTGATGCGGTTTTGGGTACCCTGGATTGAAAGGGCACATGTCCTCATCGTTTAGCCTCACTGAAACTACCGGCTGCAGCGGTGTTGGCCCGCGAGCTCCCGTTTTATGACGTGTCGTCCGAGGGTGTCGGCAGCGTCTTTACGCGGCTGCCGTCCCCCCCCCCCCCCCCGACGTGTCCCGTCTCTGGATGCTCCACACAGACTCGGTGTCCACTAACGATCACAGCCAAGCTAAAACTGTCGGCTACCGTAACACATTAAATTAACAGGCTGTGCAGTTCTGGCCAGAGACGAGTGACATGTGTCACTGCTGTTTTAATATAGTTCCATAGGGTGTGTAAAGTATATCCTACCCCCCCCCCCCCCGAATAGTTCCCAAGTGGGTTCAGGTTTGCGATTACCCTCAAATAAAAGCACGCCGCATGTGCAACTGTTGTGACTGTCCTAGAAATAGCCAAGTGAATGTCACATATTAATATTGCAATTTGTAGTATGCGGGGTGCCGTTAAAGGAGCACTCCAGATCACTATTTTCAACACTTGTGTTGACAGTGCCCTGATTTGCAATGTGTACGAATCGTTTTAAAAAGGCAGCGTCTTGAAACCGAAGCCCCGGGCGCACAACAGATGTGTTCATGGATACTGCAAACGAGAACCTGAGCCGAATCGCATCAGTGTGATTTGAACATGCTGTGTTTATGACCTGTGCAGGCAGTAAACACGATGAGTCACACATTTGTCGCACCCACTTAAAAGGGATTCGCAGATTTTGTGTTGATAGTGTCGTATTGGTCAAATTAAAAGGCCTCCCGACTTTTGACGAGGCTCATATTGGGAAACAGTGTTTTACAAATGAAGTCATGTTGATATGAATTAGAAAGTCATTGTGCTGATTATTAGTCGCCAAATATATGGAAGCGAGCCCATTTATTTCAGACCAATTGCCAATCAAAAATGTATATAAAAAATAAAAACAATAGATTCCGAAATGAACATAAAAGTATATAAGATTTCTTTTAATGTTCTGTGTCCGATCTGTTTTTCTCATTGACTCGGCTCTCATGCAGCCCTGGGCGGACGTGTGGAACCTTTGACAATGAGATTGTCATGATGAATCATGTCTACAAAGAGCGCTTTCCAAAGGTATGCTCAGCTTTGAACTTCTCTATATTGGACTGGCTCTTTTTTTTCTTTTTTTCAACTAAATTGGATGCAAAAAAACGGATCATATATTGTAAATAGGAATTTCCTTTTCTGTGTTATGCACAGAAATCAAAACGGGACAATGTGAAGCTCCCCACAATGCCATTGTTGTGATTCACTATAACCGATGGACTTCAATATAAATGTTTCCTGCTGCGGTCGTTTTAAACTAAGCGGTCCGGTTTGGTTTCCCAGGCGACGGCCCAGATGGAGGGTCGGCTGCTCGACATCATTGCAGAGTGCTCACCGGGCACCGCTCTGCCCCTGGCTGACGGCGTGCTGGGATTCATTCAGCACCAGCTGGTGGAGCTCGCCAGGGACTGTCTGGACAAGTCCCAGAACGGCCTGGTCACCTCCAGGTACTTTGTGGAGCTGCAGGAGAAGCTGGAGAATCTGCTGCACGAGGTGGGTGTTTGTCACAGTCGGCAATCGACTTTTCCGTTTGCTTCTAAATACACGTAATTCTGCTCATTGTTCCGACGTTCAAGTCGAAGTGTGTTTCCTCCGAGATGCCGCCAGCAGATTGATTTGTTGGTAACACGAACGGCCTCTGGGACCTCGCGTGCAACGCCGTGGTCGCGCGAGGACACTGAAATGAAATGGCCTGTTTGATTGTTGGCCGTCGGTGGTGATTGTAGGCCATTAGCCAGACGCAGTGTGGTCGTTCTGTGCCGTCGCATAGATGTGTGCAGCGGTCAAGTCTTTGATTATGCAAGGATGGATGACGTAACCCAGCCAGCAGTAGTTGTTTCTCTGCAGGAAGTACCGCCTTCTGCAAAATAGATTACAGCTTCTGCGAGAGACTCGAACCCCGAATGGCTTTCTCTTTTACTCAGAAAGTTGGATAATTTATATGTTCTTTTCACAATGCTGCCAGATTAATGCTGTTCATCTAGACTTTATCCATTATTAAGTCTGATTTCCACTGGAGTCTTATTTCTGTGATGGTTTCTTCCCGTCAGTCACGACATCCTCAGTCTAGCATTTACTGTTTGAGTATATACTTTGTATTTGCAAAGTCAGGCACAAGAGCCGAGTGACCTTCATTTACCACCTGTAGCACTTTTTTTTTTCCAGCCACCTCTTTGGCCAAAGCAGGGAAATGTTCGCCAAAGATAAAGAGCCCGTGGCTTCTCCCAACAGTGGAGCGCAGGGAAAGAGAAACGAGTGTTGATGCAAGACGTTGAAATCGCAGCCGCGATCCATCGAGTCCCCGGCAGATAGTGTAATGAGATGAAATGGATGCTAAAAATATGAGCCTGAAGTGCCGACTGCCCCGCGCTGTGGGATGAGCCTGTACTGCCTCGCGGCTTATCCCGATTGGATTAAATATTAGTAGCAATCCATCATCCTCCGTCCTCTCTCCTGATCAGGCGTACGAGCGCTCAGAGAGCGAGGAGGTGACCATCATCACCAAGCTGGTGAAGAAGATTCTCATCATCATCTCCAGGCCTGCCAGGCTGCTGGAGTGTCTGGTAAGGCTCGCTGGCAGACTCGCTAACGACCACGTGCACATCGAAATGTTACATTCACTGTGTTTTAAAGCCTCGGAACCAAATATCTCCCACTTCATGTGCGAGAGTGAGAGTGACTCACAGGATGATGATACCCTGCAGTGATAATTCCCCCGGGCCCTGTTGGAATAAACCAACAAGTTGATGTCGCACTATAATCATCTGTAAATCTTTGAAACATATTTTTTCAATCTGGCCTTCTTCCCAACCCCGTCATGAAGCCTCCTGCTCCGACATTCACTCTTCGTAGATCTTCCCCACGAGTTAATGATTTGGATTTTTTTACAATCAAGTCAGCACAGTTCATTGACGTTTAATGATTTGTGTTCCCTCGTACGTCCAGGAGTTTGACCCCGAGGAGTTTTACCAGCGTCTGGAGGCAGCCGAGGGTCAAGCGAAGGTCGGCCACGGCATTAAAACCGATATTCCCAGATACATCGTCAGCCAGCTCGGCCTCACCAGAGATCCCCTGGAAGGTACAGCAAACATGTTTTAAGTTTGTTCCTCAAGCATTTTAACACATTGGGTTGGTTTTACTGAAGAATATATTTAGACGTCTTAGCTGCTGTTTTTACTATAATTTATATTTAATCACATAGTCAGGCGGTCATAACTCGCTATATTTCTAGACTCACATTTATCTTATTGTATGAGAATAGAGAAATAGCCAAAACAACAAATCTGATTTCCCTCATTTTATTCTTATTGTCATAATATTCATTCATTTTATCTTTGTGGGGGTTTTTTGCTGTCTGGCCTTTTTAATGTTTTTGAGAAACGAGATACTGAGTACATGTGATTTGAACCAAGGTCAGCTGTTCGTGTGCCACTTATCAAATATTGCATTATAGACTACAACAATATTCCCAAAAATCTGCTTTAGAGTTTGTTTCAGTGTGAAAGTGATGTCAACATTTAAGTATTTGTGTCGTGAAACAAAGTACCCATACTTGGCTGTTCCCCTTGTTGTCCAGAGCAAGAATCGCTTGACCAAAACAAAAAACAAAAAAAAACCCTCTGAATTAGTTTCTATTGTGTCTTCTGTTGCAGAAATGGTCCATCTGGAGCAGACAAGTCCGAGTCACCGGGCAGCGAGCAGAGAGTCCGACGACGCCGGAGACGTGACACCTGTACAGGTATAAGCTCACATCAAACAGGCCGCAGGTGCTCCGAGCAAACTTGGCGTCGGCTTGTTTCAACCTTTTCTGATTAGTAATGACCGAGTTGACTTTGAACCGCGCACCCAACACGCGCTTAGATTGTCTGCTATTAAACTATTTAAAGTGGATGTGGACACGCCCTGTGTGCGCTCACTCCCTGTCCTGAGGTCATGAAAATTATAGCCCCGGGCGCTTAATGAAGTGCTTGTTTATACAAGAAAACAGAAACAACTCGAATCATCACAATGAACTCGCCAAGCTCCTCCGAATCGACGCAGCAGACGCAGGCCTCTTATCCCCCCCCTTCTCTCTTTCTCTGGGTGTGTGTGTGTGTGTGATTCAGAGTCGTGCAGCCTGCACTCCCCCTCGCAGGAAACCACTGGAGAGCGACTTTGAAACCATAAAGCTCATTAGCAATGGCGCCTATGGGTGAGTAAAGACAGACGTCTTTGTTTGTGTGGAACTGACTCGGGTCACTGTTTGACACCACAGATGGGCAAATAAAAGCAGAATAGAAACTAAAATCAGGATGTGTCGTCGTAGGATTTTTGTGTCCCACAGTCCCAAAAAAAAAAAAACCCCACGACATTTGAGCCCCATATACTGCCAGGAAGTTTGATTGTGTGTGTCTGTTCTCTGTTTGCTCGGCGGTGGACTGGCTCCTGATTCGGGATGTAATCTGTCTCTGCTCGTTGTGAGCTCAGAGAGCGCCAGCACCTTGTAACCCTGGATGAAATACAGCCGTGTAATTAAAATAAAGAACTGCTTTTCCTCATTAGTCCATGTTGTTGTACAGCAGAACTCTTAATATTAGACCCCGAATTTAAGAGGAACTCAATTTTTCAGACCCTATTTCCAGCGAGGAAAAAAAACAAACATCTGTCTCATATTTGAACCAGTATGTTATGTGCATCAGTGAGTTTTCTTTTTCCTGCAGTTGGCTCATAGATTTTAATTATGTAGTATTGTAAAATCTGTCATTATAATTTGGTTTGTCATTTTTTTTTTTTTTTTTAAATATTCTTTCCGCTCTTTCCTTTCCCCACAGGGCCGTGTTTCTCGTTCGCCACAAGGAGACCCGTCAACGATTCGCCATGAAGAAAATCAACAGGCAGAACCTGATGCTCCGGAACCAGATCCAGCAGGTGTTTGTGGAGCGAGACATCCTCACCTTCGCTGAAAACCCGTTTGTGGTTTCCATGTTCTGCTCATTTGAGACACGGAGACACCTCTGCATGGTCATGGAGTATGTGGAAGGTACGATTGTAGGGTACAGGCACACAAAGTCACGGTGTAGACAAAAGGTGGTACCAGAACCTGAACCTGATCCACGGTCGACCCGCCTTCTTTGTGTTTATAGGTGGGGACTGTGCCAACCTGCTGAAGAACATTGGACCTCTGCCGGTGGATATGGCCCGGATGTATTTTGCAGAGACCGTCTTGGCTCTGGAGTATCTTCACAACTACGGCATCGTACACAGAGACCTCAAACCCGACAAGTGAGTTTTGTTTTTTTACCGAGATGAATAAAAAAATTGTTGCCTCACAATTCACAATGTCCATTTCGATTTGCACGATAAAAAAAACCCAAAACTTGAGAGTTTTGCTCATCTGTCAAGGACTGCGAATTTCTCTGAAGCCGAAGTAGTTTTAACTGTTGAATCCTCTTTTTTTTTCTTTTCTTGTCTTTTATTCCGTCCCCGTGTAAGTTTGTTGATCACATCCCTGGGACACATTAAGCTGACAGACTTCGGACTGTCGAAGATCGGCCTCATGAATATGACGACCAATTTGTACGAGGGACACATTGAGAAGGACACACGAGAATTCATCGACAAACAGGTTTGTTTCTCCTTATCCTCCTCCTCCTGTCCTACTCTGACATGTCCCTCGTCTCTACGGCCTAACCAAGCCCTCCCTCCGTGGCAGGTGTGTGGTACTCCTGAGTACATTGCTCCTGAGGTGATCTTAAGGCAGGGCTACGGAAAGCCGGTGGACTGGTGGGCCATGGGCATCATCCTCTATGAGTTTCTGGTGGGCTGCGTGCCTTTCTTTGGGGACACGCCAGAACAGCTCTTTGGCCAAGTCGTTAACGGTAAGAAGTGTTTTGAGTTCATTTGGCTCCCTTTGACGCATTTTTTTTTTTTCTTTGTTTGAAATGCCGTGTCTGGCATTGTGGTCACTGTGTCACCCGTGTGCATTTCTATGTTCAGATGACATCATCTGGCCGGAAGGGGAGGACGCTCTGCCAGCGGACGCTCAGGATCTTATCACCAGGCTCCTGAGGCAGAGCCCCCTGGACCGCCTGGGAACAGGTCGGTGACCGATAGGTGGACAGGGTTCTGTTGTAAGCACCAGGTTTACGGTCATGTGACCCAGAGGTGCAACCAGATTTTCTTGTCACTGCTACTTGAAGAGCCGGTTGTCTGGAAACAGTTTGCAGTGTGAGGGGGGGGAGGTGGGCACATGAAAGAAGTGAAAACAATCAAGTATGTCTCTGCACCGAAAGGCAAATTTCCTCACCGAACTCAGATGTGATCAGTGGTGACATGTCCAGGGTGCCCCCCGCCTGGGAAAGCCTTCAGCTCCCCGCTGAGCCTCGCATTTGTCTTCGGTTTTCCGCTGTTGATGAGGCTTAGGAAAAAAAAAGGCTTTGAATGTAATTTTGTCAAGCAGAATTTAGCGGACAGGCGCAGCATGTCTCACACCTCAGAAATTCTTTGAAACGTTTTGTGAGCATTTGCACGGTGGAAGAGCAAGAATATCCTCGGTTCAGGTTTGACTGAGATTCACTTCGTGTGTAGTTTGTTATCCGAGGCCACTTCTATTACTAAAACATTTGCTAAAGCTTTTTAATCATTGGAGTAGCTCAATAATCTTAGTTATATTTCAACAGCGCTGCTTTTCATTGGCTATATCCTGGTGAGTTATGAGAGCTCTGTTTATTTTCCATCGGTTGTCCCTGTATCTCATTTTGGTGGCTGGAAAGTAGTTCCAATGTTTGACCAGTCTTAATTCAGTATGAAAGTCCTGTCATGACAGTTTTATTAAAATGTTTTGAATGAGGCGGGGCCGTTGTTACACAGACGTGTTTCCTCTAAATGGACAGAAACGGGGGTAGAAAACTCCACAGTGGTTGTTGAGATCTTATTAAGCACACTGATTTAAATATGTTAAACCTCTAGAGAGAAATGTTGCTCCATTGTTTTGCTACCTGCTGTCACATCAAGTTCCCTGTGGGTTATAAAAAACAAAACCGAATGTGTTTTCTGTTGTAGGTGGAACTCCTGAGGTGAAGATGCACACGTTCTTTCTGGGTCTGGACTGGAACGGCCTCCTGAGGCAAAAGGCTGAATTCATACCTCAACTGGAGACGGAGGAGGACACCAGTTACTTTGATAGTACGTCCTTTAACGGACAGATGAACATAGATGGCACTTTTTAGATGGTTCTTTTACTCTGAAGGTGTATGTTTGCATGCACACACACACACACACACACACACACAAACACACACGATTATAAACATGGGAAGGCAATAGACTCAGCAGTAATATTTGGTCTCCTTTTAATTTGGATTAAAAGCAGCCTCAATGGGTTTTCATTATTTAACGCGCCGTCACCGTGTTCTCCGCAGCCCGATCCGAGCGCTACTGCCACCTGGGCTCAGACGATGACGACGAAACCAACGACGACGAGTCCTCTCTTGAGCTGCGACAGTTCTCCTCTGTGGCCCACCGCTTCAGCAAGGTACGCCTGTTGCTCCTCTGCGTGCCACAACTTTAACCCTCGTGATGAGAAAAGCCGACGTCCCTGCCTCCGTTGTACCGTCGCGACGAAGCCCCTTCAACCGAGTCCTCCCGGCCTGCAGGTGTACAGCAGCACGGAGCACCTGTCCACCTCCACGCCGGCCCACCCGAGCCTGTCGCTGTTGGAGCGAAGCCACAGCGAGGAGAAGGAGGAGCGGTGGGAGGGCAGGGGAATCCTCTCCCCCGGCGACGGGCACAAACACTTGGCTGGGGGCGACAGGAGGGCGGATGGACACAGGGGCAGGTGAGATCATGGGGGCAGAAAACATCTCTTTTTATTTATTTTTTTCCTTGTCGTCTTATTGGGTGGGAGTTACTCTTTAACTTGTATCGTTGCGCCTCGACCAGGTTTCACCGATTACCTCAATATTTCTCTCTGTAGCCTCCGTCCACGTGCCTCCTCCAGTTCCTCGCAGTCGGAGCGCAGTGCCAGCCCGCTGGTGATGAACAGCACCCAGAGCCTGGACATAATGCCCCGCTTCGCCATCTCGGCGGAAGAGGAAGGTAGGCAGCAATCCCTTTTTTTGGGATTATTTTGCAGTTGTTGGAAATACTAGCGCTCACGCATCAAACCCCCCCCCCCCCGGCTGGTTGTAGATGGGATGGTTTCCAATCTGCGGCGCATCCGTCTGAGAAGCAACAGCACAGGCACGAGGCCAGCCTTCCGGAGGGGGGCGTCCCGACGCATCGCACACCAGCTGGAGACTCCAGAGAAACCCAGGGCCTCCACAGGGAAAGTCCCCAAATCAGCCTCCGTCTCTGGACTTTCCCTCATCATTACTCCAGGTACGTAGAATGACCTGTATGTCTTAAAACAAATTAAGTAATATATTTCTGAATAATGTATTAAGTGACAATGGTTACTTAATACCTTTTGTGCACTCCCTCTCAGCCTGAGCTTACCCGATGTCTCAAAATCCAATACTCATATTTTTAAAGAAACCTATAAGAGTACACTGCTGTTTTTGAGTTTTTATGTGTTTACAGTGCCCTCTACTGCCTGAAAGTGTAATTGTATGCACTAAACAAGCTGCACAGTCTTAGTATGTGAATCATTTCATGATATTTTTAAAGTAGACGAGTCCAAGAAACGTCACGAGTGGTGGTTACATGGAGTCCTATCAGATTTTACAACGTGGCCTTACAGATTTTTCACTGTTTTTCCTTCTTCTCGTTCGAAACCAGACGACTCCGCCGGTCCTCCCACGAGCCCCAAATCATCCCTATCGCTGTCGTCCAACCCGTCGTCCCGGGACTCGTCTCCCAGTCGGGATCTGTCCATCAGCATCAGCTGCCTGAGGCCTCCTGTGGTCATCCACAGCTCCGGGAAGCGCTTTGGTTTTGCACTGCGAGCCATCAGGGTCTACATGGGAGACAGTGACGTCTACACGGTTCATCACATGGTCTGGGTACGAGTCTTCATGTGGTATTTAATGTCCGCATCAGTTGTGTAGAATGAGGCTCTTTCGGCATCTATCGGTCTTCTGCCAGCTGTCTCCAGACCAGCTGATCACCGGCTTCTATGACCAGTAATTTTGAGGTTGTGTGTGTGTGTTTGATGCAGTGTGTTGAGGATGGCAGTCCAGCACAGGAGGCGGGATTGAGGGCAGGTGACCTCATCACTCACGTCAATGGCGAGTCGGTCCAGGGCCTCGTGCACACTGAGGTGGTGGAGCTGCTGCTGAAGGTAGCAGGAACTTGAAATGTCAATTGCATGCTTGATGGTTGCATTTTAGTTCAAAAAGAAAGAAAAAAGGCTTTGTTTAAAAAATGTTTGGCTTTCGAATAGAACCGCTTTAAGCATTTATGTTAATGATTTGCTTTCAACAGAGTGGCAACCGGGTGACCTTGCAAACGACCGCGCTTGAAAACACTTCCATCAAGGTGGGCCCGGCCAGAAAGACGAGCTACAGAGCGAAGATGGCCCGACGTAGCAAAAAGAGCAAGAGGAAGGATGGACAGGACAGGTACATGAGGGGGAAATCAGCTCTAGCACAATCATTCTATTTTTCACATTAGCTTTAGCTCACTTTAAGCATTTTGTTTGATTTAGATTTTGACTATACGAGCTCACAGTCCGTTTCTTACCTGCTGTGCTTTTTTTCTAGCCGCCGCCGTAGCATCTTGAAGAAGCTGTCGAAGCACACGCCTCCTCCGCCCATGCAGAGCAGCCGCAGCTTCTCTTCGGGGTTCCACCAGTCGTCCAGCGACAGCCTCTCCGGTTCCCCCACACAGAGCCTCTCTCCTGGGCCTTCCACACCCTGCCGCTCTCCGGCTCCCGACCACTCCGGAGGTCGGTTGCTGTGCCTTTCCAAGCTTCCTAATCATACGGGTGTAGTTTTCTGGAGGGACTACACCTAAATCATGCATCATGTGCAGACATATCTGATGGGTTTTTGGTTTCCCCTCTCTTTCAGATTCAAGTTCTTCTCCCTGTTCCAGCTCTCCAAACTCCCCGGTACCGCAGGCTCGCCCCAGCTCACTTCACGTCCTTGGTCGCTACACCAAAGCCGGTCGATGCAAGTCGACCAGCAGCATCCCGCCGTCGCCCCTGGCCTGCATCCCCCCCCCTCAGCCTCTCTCCCCTCAGTGCTCTCCCTCCTGCCTTCCCAGTCACCCCAAGTCCCTGCAGGGCTTCCACGGAAAGACGCTGTCCCCTCCCACCATCGCCCGCCACTCCGTGCGTCCCCGCAGCGCCGAGCCGCCCCGCTCGCCGCTGCTCAAGAGAGTGCAGTCGGCGGAGAAGCTGACCGGGGACAAGTCGACGGGGGGCTACCACGCCGACAGGAAGGCTTACAGCACTCGCCGCCACACCATGGAGGTGCCCCTGTCCGAGGGCGAGGGGCTGGAGGACGCCGAGGGGGACACCGCCACCGGTTTCGTCTGCGTCGGCGAGCACGGCCGTCAGGGCCTGTGCGTCGGGGGGCTGCGCAGCCACCAAGACGCAGCCGGCGGCGGCGGCGAGTACCACCGCTCCACCACATCGCCGCAGCATCGCAGCAGCAACCATCACTCCAAGGAGGTGGTGGTGATGAGGAAGCTGGCGCTGTCGGAGCGCCGGGACTCCTTCAAGAAGCAGGAGGCCGTGCAGGAGGTGAGCTTCGACGACTTGGAAGAGCGGGAGGCCACGCCGAGCCCCACGCCTCCCACACAGCCCAGGCCCTTCAAGGCGTCCTGGATCAACTCCCCACAATCAGAAACCGGCGGCAAGCCAGAAGGAAGGGCGCCGCCGCCGCCGAGCGCCGCGCCACCGAGAGCCAAGTCTAAAGACAAAGAAGGGTATTAGTCCGTCTCTCTACCAGGGGACCGGTCAACAGAGCGAAGCGTTTGACCCTGCTGCTGTTCCGACATCGAAGGCCTTGCATGTGTCCAGAAAACTGTGACCAAGTCCCAAATCATCACAAGCAAACTGTCTGAAGACAAAGTAACTAATAAGTCAATAGCTCTCAGTAATACACGCACCCCGTGACACTGTTAACGAAATAATGACTGTAAAAAAACAAAAAACCCGACGTTTACTTTCAAGTTGCTTGTCCTCCCTTTTGGTTCTCGAATCACTGTGGCACCTGACGTATTTGTAAATATTTTGTTTTAAATGAAGAAACTTATTTATGACTTTTTAATGCCCATCCTGTCGTTTCGCTGAAAAAAACCCGCCTCTGATTCGTCAGCTGTTCTTTCAGGAATTGCACAAGAGAAAGGCCAGGCAGCAGCTTCTCAGTGTGTACCAGAAGAGGTGAAACGACACAATATTGTACCATGTTTCTTTCTTTTATACCACAGTGTGTGCGTGTGTGCGTGCGTGCGTGCGTGCGTGCGTGCGTGTGTGTTGAACTGCGTGTCCCGTGTTCAGATGGGCCTTCTGCTCTTCCTCCTGGACTGTACGTGCTCTAGAATCTCGCATAATCTCCTGCGCTGCCTCTCAACACACACAGATTGTGATCTTGACAATTGGGGCTCATTGTTAGTGAAACACACGGAGCTGCGGTGCCAAAGCATGGTCCAGCTATAGGAACCATTTAAACAGAGGTACTGTATCTGTATATAAAACACTTAATGTATGCATGGGCTCCACAGCCACTTGCTGTCCGTCGGCGTCGACACTCCTCTGGCTAAATACAATAACCCCCCTCCCCCCCATCAACGTGTAGATAAAGCTTTGTGGCTGCCTTCAGAAACTGGGGCTGTTGTGTTCGTCACCTTCCCGAAACTCTGTTCGACTCCAAAGCCTCCGTCCAGCTCGTCACGAGTGTCGTCTCCAAGCTCAATCCGTTCGCACGTGTTGTCGTAGCCGCGTCCCAGAGTACGCTTATATGTCAGGACGATCTCTTTTCTCTGTGGGATTCAAAACTTGTACAGTGGATGCAAAACTTGGCTCACTTGGCTGTTTTCTTTTTTTTTTTTTCTCTCTCTTTTTAGGAAAAAAAAAAATACATGTATTATGAATGAATGTTTACATTTTAGTGGAACTATTTTGCGTGGACGCGTCATGTTTTTTTTTTTGTTAAATTATTATGAAGAAGGAAAAGGAAACAAAAAAAGTGACAGGGAAGATGTGGAAGCCCCGAGTGGATGAAGGACCGAGGAGGAAAAAAAAAAGAAGGAAAAAAAAGGGGGCTGATCCTGCTTTTGTATATTTTGATATGGAAACAAGTCTTGTTGCAGTACTAATAACCTACGCTGTTGACATATATTGTGTAAACAATGGTGGACCTTATAACAGCTGTCAGTGATGTATTTTGAAAGTGACCTTGTCAGGTTGGATGACTCAGTCAAAGTGCCACTTCAGTGGCACCGTAGTATTTCCCTGTTCTTCTCACCTTCACGCCCGCCATCGGTCCCTTTTTGCAGTTATCTGTGGACCTCCGGAGCTTTACTAACCCGATCAGACTGTTGAGTTTAAAGTCATTGATTTAAGATTTGTGATGAGATAATAAACATATGGGATTTAGCTTTAGTTGTATACTCTTTTCTGTAATTTTTTTTAGGAAATATAAAGATTTTTTTTTTTTTACCGTTTGAATTCTGGATTTGTTTGAATCAGGAAGTTAAAAAAAACAAACAAAAAAAAATGCTTCCGGTCGTGTTTCACATTTGGTTTTGGGAGATTGAAACGGAGCTTTAAACATGCGATAAGTAATAGAAGTTTACCACATTCTGCAACGTTTCACTGTGCATGTGGGATCAGTCACTGAATATCTGATGCAATATACATTTTCACACGTTTTTGATCGTTTGTTTTTTTTTGTCTAATCATGGTATCCTTTGACTTTTATGTCATACCAGCAGTTTGTCATCTCAAATCATCAAATGGAGCATCACATGGACCTCTCCATCTCTGCTTTTGCACATGACTGTGTGAGAAACTCCACAGGCGCTCACCCGCTGTCTTCTCCACACGAGTGTTTGCATATAAAAACCTCTCGACCCCCCCCCCCACCCCCACCCCAACCTCATCCCCAATCGACAAACTGGCCTTCGTTGAAATGCCTACCATGTGGGTATCTGGTGCAGACTGGTGTAACATTCTGTTTTTCTCTCGTCTTAACAGTGCTTGAAATAAATTGCAGAGGACTCAAAGTCTGAACCATGAATCTTTGTGCTTCTTGTCTCTCGCAGAAACATGCAAGTCTTTTCTACACAACATTACAATAAACCCTGATAATATAGAATGCGTTTTTGGAATAACACAGCTCTTGAGAGTACATATCCCACTAGAGTCACGGGCTTTTACATGAAGTACACTTTCACCATCGGCCTTTAAAAAAAAAAAAATCCACTTTTACAATTCAGTTTTACTTGAGGTTATCGGAGCGGTCAGAACATCGGCTCCATGTTCATGTTATGCGTTGCATTAGTGTGCATTTCTATTCTTACGCCTCGTGCATCGAATTATTGGCACTGCCAGAATATTAGAAGCACTATTTAATGTGAAGCAGCCCAGGCCTGTGAGTGTTCTCTGTCAGGTATTTAGCCCCAATCATACATCCTCCCCTAATATGTTGAGTTTCTACTTTAGCTGTCAGTCCATACAGTCTATAGAGTTAAATTTACAAAGCAGGGCGCTCAAACCGAGGACGCCACAGTAGCTTGATCCAGGTCCGTGCACGAGCAACCTATCCATCCATCTTTTCATGACGTCTTCACTCTAAGTCCAGAGCTGCAGGTGCTCAAGCTGAAGTCTGTTCCTGGAGTTTGGGCTTGTGGCTGCAGAATTAACCCGGCAGAGGTGGATAAAGTGCATAATGAATAATAATCTAATGACAACGGCTCTTTTACCTGCGCTGATCGAGGAATGTATAATCTACTTGAAAGGGATAAAATAAGCTTAAAAAAACAAACCCTGATTAAAGATAATG
This sequence comes from Blennius ocellaris, assembly GCF_963422515.1. NCBI lineage: Eukaryota > Metazoa > Chordata > Actinopteri > Blenniiformes > Blenniidae > Blennius > Blennius ocellaris. Next base: position 14,999,154 of record NC_137659.1, read on the forward strand.
TCAGTGGCACGTCGGGCAAAGTCACGACCTCAACAATAACCTTGACATGCTGAGAAGGGAGTGACCAACAAAACCAAAATAACACTAAACAATCAATATGTTTGAGCGCCAAGTGTATGTTTTACCCTTTCCCTGCATATAAAGGTAGATTAATTGATGCTTTGTGCAGGACTTGCATAGTTTTGAAATTAAAAACTTGATCAATGAATTTGAACGTTTTAGACTTGAGGAATAGTGGATTTATTGTTTTTTTTATAAACTTCTTTTCATACAATCATACTACTTTGGCAGTATGATTGTCGTCTCCATTTTGTTCTTATCCCACAATCTAAAAACATCCATATGAGGTTCATTTGTGACCCTAAAATAGCTCACAAGTAGAGGTGCAGAAGATGAAATAATATTTATTTTTTTTTTTTTGGGGGGGGGGGGGCACAGGGACAATGTGCAATCTCATGCCGACCACAACCCTGCAGACAACATCACATATGAAATAGATATCGGAAACTTTTCATTGTATGAAAATCGGATGACGTGGGAAATAATCTTGGTTTTGGAAAAAAAAAAAAAAGAAAAAAGAGAGAAGTGGATTGTGAGAGGAGTGTAATTGAGATGCTGTCCCTGTTTAACCTGCCATGAGATTAGACACGGATTAAGCACTTTTACTTTTTCATGTGATCCTGCGGAATAAAAGACAGCTTAGTGTGTGTACGGTGTGGAGACCCAAAAAAGAAAAAAGAAAAAATGTGTCCGGTTCAGATTTCCATTATGAGCCGAGGCCACTCGGTGAACCCCCCCCCCCCCCCCCATCACTAATCGCTCGGTCTTTTCCGTCGCTCCTCGTCACTTTCCGCCTCTCGAGAGGAGTTCCCACGCAGCCCTGCCTGCCTGCCTTGCCTTGCCTTGCCTCGCGCTGCTTGAGCTGGAAAATGGCTGTGAGCAGGAGCAGGGAGTTATGAACGGGAAAAGAAAGAGAGGGGCGAGAGAACGACGCAGAGCTTCTGGAGCGAGCTGGAGGTCTGCGGAGGACTTGGACGCGCCCGGGACACGCGAGCGGCTGCAGGTTATTAAAACACCGACCCGGGACCACCGTCGAAGGGAGAGAGGAGGTGGTGGTGGTGGTGGTGGTTAAAAAAAACCAAAACAAACAAAAAAACAAAACAAAACAAGTCCGAAGAGTTTAAAAGCTGCGGAGCCCCGAAGTAAGAGGAGTCAAGAAATAATCCACTGGTGAGTTTTTTTTTTTTTTTACCCCCAAGTTTATTGCACATTTCCAGTAGAGCTCCACTGTACTGCTGGAAAATGGTGGAGCCGCTGTGCACCGTGTGCTGCGGCCACGCACATCCACGCTGCGCACTTTCCACCACTTTTAAACTTTAAACACACACATTTCTTTCTTTAAAAAAAAACAAAACACGCGTTCTGGTCTTTTTTTTTTTTTTGCACAAAACTCCGCGTGATGAAATATTTATTTGTGCAGCGTGTTTCTCGCTGGACAAGTTATTTTTTTGTTTGTTTTTTTTCCCACCCCCCGACAGTTGACGTGTATGAAATTCGGAGCCCGTTAAGTTACCGAGACACCAAGTTTTATTTCTATTTGTACACTTGGTTTGCTTTTTTTGCTTTTTCCTTTAGTTTGTTTTTATGTGTTTTGCGCGCACGGAGAGAGAGAGAGAGAGCGAGAGAGAGAGAGAGAGAGTTGCGCAGGACATTTTCAAAGCATTAGTGGCTTTTAAAGTTCTTCAGTTTGGTAGAAACTTTAACTTTTTAGGTGCTTTCCCCCTGTTTTTTTGTTTTTTTTAATACAAAGCTACAATTTTGTCGCTTATTACAAATAAAAAAAAAATTCTGTTGAAATTGAGCTGAAACGCACCAATAAAAGTTTTCTACACTTCAACCTAAATAGTGTATGTTACACTATGGTGCCTTTACATTGACTGGAGACTACAGGAGGCCATGCAGTGTGGAGGGGCCCAACATAGCTGAAGGCGTGTGTGTGTGTGTGTGTGTGTGTGTGTGTGTGTGTGTGTGTGTGTGTGTGTGTGTGTGTGTGTGTGTGTGTGTGTGTGTGTGTGTGTGTGTGTGTGTGTGTGTGTGTGTGTGTGTGTGTGTGTGTGTGTGTGTGTGTGTGTGTGTGTTTTGCATTGCTGGCCTGGTTCAAGGATTTGACATGTCCAGAAGAGTTTTAATAACAACTGTACCACTTGCACATGAAGACAAACACAGTGGAGGCTCCCCCCTCTGTGGGTTTGTCTTCAAAATTATGCAAGTGTTTGAAGGTTTTGTTTTTTTTAATGTTTTGAATTTGCTTCATAGCTGTGATTATTGAGTAAACAATAGACTCATATGTGGAAAAAAAACTACTTATTGTTTCATAATGTATGAAACCAACAAAAGTGGAAGCAAAGTCCCAATGTTCTCCTGAAACTGTAGGAACTTCAGACTGTCAACTATAAAACCGTTTTTTTTTGTTTTTTTTTTCTATTTTCCTAATCGTCATTGAGACCTAAATGAATTCAATCTACCACACTGCTGTTCGCTGCATGCTCGGTAGTAATCGAGTGAATTACTTTTAGTAATCAGCGTTACAATGGTACAGTCCTGCACATTCAGGAGTGACTTGCATATTACAGCTGCGCAACATAAAACCGTGCAAATGTCTATTATAATACGTTCCCTAAATGAAATGTCAACCTTTTTCACCGGGCGAATTGATCTTCTCTGCTTGAAGCAGGGCTGTCAAGCTGATGTTATTCAGAGGCACATATAGACCAATAAGGTCTGGACCAGTTAATAGGGTGGGATATAACGTGGTTCCTCACAGAATGAATTGCACAGAAGTTAGAATGTCCGTACGACAGAATAAAGTTGTAAGAGACATTGCCCAGGATGGACCGCCTCCTGTACAGAGTCCATGTCCACCCCCACCACGTCACCAGATGGTGAAGAGGAAGGGAGAGGACGGTCCCTTGAGGGTCCACGGCGTTGACCACCCTTCCTGACACAGTCCTGCAGGCCCACTTGCTGGTGGCTGGCGTTTCCCGAGGACCTTGTCCTCAGTAATGTCTGTCGCCGTGTCTCAGTGATGCACAATAAACTCCACTCCCGTAAACGAAGTGAAAACAAAAGTCCAATCAGTGGAGAAAAGCTCACCGACACACCCGAAAGAGTGAAACCAAAGTGATGAAGACGAGAGTGAATGGCAGATTAGCGACGACAAACATGAAATATTTCCTAGAGTTTTACTGCACAAAAAGGTTTAAAGCACATTGTGAAAATATTCACATTTTGATCAAAAACCTCAAAGAAAAATACATCCAATGGAGCAAAACGCGGGAAAATCTGCAGAAATCATGCCGCCTGTCACGTTGTCCGTTTGCAACTCGCGTCTTTTCTTTGAATTGCGCTGCAATTGTGTTGGCGCAGACATTTTCAAATGCGTATCTGCGCATCTCTGTTTCCAAGATTCATCGACCTGGAGGTCAAAGACGTTTGTGGGGCAGAAAATTTGGGGCCGTTGCAAGTTGCCATTTTCTCCAGCGCTGCAGAAAATCTGCAGACGTGATTAGGATTTGTGTCGTTTTAGTGTGACCGTGGAGCGTCCACAGTATCTCAGCCTCAATGCTCGTCATGGAACTTCCTCATTATATCCTTATTTAATTCCAGACCAAGGCACGCAAGTATTGCGTCGTCAACCGAGTCAAATCGGTCCATTATCAATTCTCTGGAGCGTTCGTACTCGTGGAAACATGATGCGGTATAAGGTTTTTGTCTACCGTGACGACAATTGCAGTCGTCTGGCTCGGAGGGACAACAGAACAGACTCGGCACGCGAAAACTCTGCCGCAAGAAGCCCCGAGGAGTTTTCAAAGTGTTTGCAGGTTTATCGCATTTCTTTCTCTGCTGCCGTAAACCTGTTTAAATTCAATCGCATGGTCATAAAGATTTAAGATGGGACTTTAACCGAGTTAAGGCGTATAATTGCCCGCATCTTATATCCCCTGGTAAATACGGTTCGGCCTCTCGGACTGTGGAGCCTTGTGGCACGGTTGACTTTCCAGAACAGTACCGTCTCAGTGCGAAGTCGCCGACAGCTGTTTCTGCTTAGCGAAGTGAGCTTTTCAGCTTCACTTAGGACAGATAGAATTCAGGTGAACATAACTTAAAATCATAAAATGGCTAAACCCCCCCCCCCCCCCCTCCTCCTCCTCCTCCTCCTCCATTTCAGGTTGAAAAATGAGTCCTCACAAACTCCGGAGTTGTTTCTCCTGCGTCGTCCTCGCCTGTGGCGCAGCACATTTCTCAGATCCATGTGGACAGATGGCTGGAGGCCAGATCGCATGCGCGGTAGCCACTTCTTTCCCCGGCACATGCACGGGCAAGGAAATCGCAGTGTGTCGAGCAATATTTACATTTTTTTTTTTCCACTCTGCGTCTACTTTGCCTTTTTCCTTCAAGGCAACGAAAGAAAGAAGAAAAAAAATTTCCATGACAAAATGTGTGAAGCGAGTTTGGCACCGGTCACCAACGGCGGTCGGAAAGTCAAAGTTGTGCCGCATCCTATTTTCATTTCGGTAATTCTTGATCAGCATTATTATCACACAGTGAACGGTAAATTAAGATAAATCGGAGGCACAGAATGTAAAAGAGTGCATCTTTTATTGAGGTGAGGGTTACAAGTTGAGGCTCGACCTGATGCAATTTTCATATATGACAATGCCTAATTCAAGTAACATCTAGAGGTATTTTAATATTGCTTTATTTAAATTTTTTTATAGTTTTGCTCCAATAAACTTTAGCTGCCAAATATTTAGCATTTTTGCTTAAAGCTCGCATAAATATCCATGTTTCTTACCATTTCCATGTTACATTCATAATATATGTAGTCATAATTTAAAGGAAATGACCTGCATTGCCAGCAATACAAAGATTAATACTATTTATACCACTCTTGTGCAGCTCCTGTATTACTGGACTATGTTAGTGATGCTCTGAATAGCTTATTTGACATTTTCCATTCTGCATACTGGAGTGTAATGAACAGGTCAGAGCTGCACTGGCTGACTAAACACATCACGAGTCATTTGATAACTGCAGACTAAAATCTATACGGCATCAGACGAGGCCTCACTCTCTCCCCGCAAATGAAATAAGACGTGTGAAAGAAGAAGTATGAAAGACTAATGATTTAAATCACTGTGGAGGTGTAGGGGTCACCTCAGATAGTCTTCATTTATTGCGGCAATGAAGTCAACTCATTGAGCTGTTACTTTGCAAGTGTGTGTAAATTTTAGTCTTTTCCTGAAGGTTTTAATGTATTTCTCCTCTTTTTTTGTGTGCATGTAATCACTGTATTTTGTCACCATGTAAACTCAGAAACGCAAACATCTCCTTTTCATCCCATTGCATGACCACAGGGTGACTCGCTGAGCTCCAGCCAATCACAGGCAGCCTCGAGTTTTTACATGATATGTTCCACATCCTCTCTCCGGGGTAGTTTGATTTGATCAGGATCGTCGCTCCATCAACAATCCCCGAGCCGTCACGAAGGCGGTGGGGCTGCGGGGGGGTCAGGGGTGCGGCAAAAGCCGCCGTTGTTTGGGTCGGACGATTTGATCACTGCCTAGATACATTTTCTAATATTAGAACGTTTCCTTGATTTGCCCGGCTTCTCTGGTGACTGGGGAGCACATGGCCACAGTAGCAGCCAATCAGAGCGCGGGATTAGCTTTCCCTCTCTCTAGCAACAGTGAGTTACTTGCTGCCTATTCATTAATTATTTTCCCGTGGTCTCCCTCAGCCGTTTGGAGTCCACTGATAGCAAAGCGCTCCGTCTCTCAGTCTTTTTCTCTCTCTCTCTCTCTCCCTCTCTCTCTCCCTCCACTGCGCTCTGCCGCTGTCGGTGCAGCGCGAATGCAAAGTCTGAGAAAAAAGGGGAAAAGGATCAACTGACACCGACTGAGCCTGCCAGCTGCTGCCGCGCTCCAACTCCGGCACCGAGAGCAGGACTTTAAAACAGAGATGACTCCTCTCTCACCTCACGCGACTTTTTCTACTCTCGAACTCGACGGGGGGAATGGGCGGCTGATCGGGCGCCATCTCCGCGCGCCGCTTCCCCCGGCACTTCCTTTTCGTCTCGTTTCTACCTTTTTGCGGCAGCGGGGCTCTGACTATAAACAAATAGGACACGGTGACTGGAAAAACGGCCGGACTTTTCCTCCTGCTGGGGATGATGGGGTAGGGAGGGTAGGGGAGAGGGGTGGGGGGGGGGGGGGGGGGGAGTCGTCGGAGGCAGGACTCGGTCTGTGTTTGGGGGGGGGGGGGGGGAGAAAAGCAGGTGGAGAGAGGAGGGAGGGGAGTTTGGGGCTGGGGGGGGCGGGGGGGGTTATGGTGGTGTGAGGATTGCGGGCTGTGGTTGGGTATGCCAGTGCCACGTGTCTCGCCTGGCACCTCTTGCTTCTCGACTCGAAGGATGTTGGACCGAGAGTCTGGCTTGAGCCCGTCCGGCGTCTCTCTTAACCAGGGAGTGGGGTGAGTTTTTGCACTCTGCCGCATCCTGTTACCACCCGTAACTCCTAAACGTTTATTTTTATTTATTTTTTTTCCGGAGAAAAGATGGCATCCGTATTCGTGAAGATTTCGCAGTGAATGTGCGTTTTTGCTTTCCGAATATCGAGGGTGTGGGGGTTGGGGTGGTGGTGGTGGTGGTGGTGGGTGGGGGGGGGGGGGGGGGGGGGTAATCTAGACTAAGGTTCAAAAGCATGCACTTGGGTATTCAAGGCTGCAAACCGAAGGCTTCGGTTGTTTGTTTGTTTGTTTTTTAATGCTTTTGTTCGATTACATTATCACATCTGCAAAGGATCCGTCGAAACACTGTCCACTTATGAACATTTCTGAAACGATGGCACAACACCGGGCCTCGCAGACCAGGCCTATGCTCGTTTAAAACCCGACGTTTTGGGAACAAGCCCCTCGTATACTTTCTCCCTGGCATGCCAGAATCAACTTCCCAACTTTCCCCTTCTTTTAGCTTCCCTTTTCTACCTGCCCACTTTCCTCTCGGACGTCCTCACATCCCACCCGGTGAGGTTAATAGCGTCCCTGCGTTGCCCAAAGACCACAGATGTTGTACTTAATCTGGACACCATAATCTCCGTCTTTTTTCGCTCCATGTCTCGTCCCCTTGCCGTTTTAAAATTTAACTTGCTTATGTCTCGGATGCTTGGGGGGGGGGGGGGAGGGGGGGACTGCTTCTTATTCAGATGCTTCTCTGGATAAAGCATCCTACTGTTAATAAATGGTGGACTGTTAGATGTTTGATAAAAGAATCCAGTATCCGATAGACTTCCGTGCGTCATTCTTTTAAAAACATGATCATTTTAATCAACTACAGCATGATTGCATGTATGAATTGCACAATTTTGCTTGTTATCTTATTGGGCCTTGCAGTCGTGTCTGTCAGTTGCTCTTTCATGCTCATGGACTGACCTTTTTGCTGTATTTAGATCCCACGAGCCGACTGACTGGAAGGAGAGGATGATTTTATTGGGTTTAAGTGGTTGTTTGTGATATAGTGTCAGTCTCAGTGGCTCAGTGGACTGTCCTTCCAGAGCTCTCGTCCCGTGGAGACTCGGGACACCGTGATTTTAGCTATTTTGACAGAATGAAGTCGAAAATATTTCCATGGCTCCACCGAGCTGCCTCTTTTCTCTCTTACGGGGGAGGGAACTGTTGCAAAGGCTTCTGCATGTTTTACAAAATTGTGGTTGCCCGGCACTCGACGGGCGCTTCTTCCGATCTTTCGCACGCCCAGTTCCTGCGAAAAAAATAACCCCGCTCTCTTCGGTTTTCGTGTTCTCGGAACACAATGTTAAGTTTAAGGGACGTTTTTCATTCAGCGGTGAAACTTCTTGTTCCTGTGAAGGCTGTGACGCGTCTGAGGCTGAGGCTGTGTGAATGTTGAGCGGAGGGAATGGAGGCTCATGTTCAGAGACCCGGTCTGCTGTTGGTTATGACGCAGCAGCAGCAGCAGCATCCGATATGTCGGTCCTCACCGAAGCCCGCACAAATGCATGAGGCTGTCGCAGTTCGCCATTTTCATGCGCCGCTTTTAACGCTTCATTCCTAATCGACCAGGGCTGCTTTTCCTACGGATACTTCTCCAACCGAATCAACCTTTTATGTCTGTCTAAGAGTTCGATTTTTTTTTTTAATCGGGTGTTTCTGACGACTCATTTTTAATTATTTTTGTTTTGTTTTTTGTTTTTTTTTTGTCATCCAGGTCAAACCCAATTCCTGCCCGGATCATGCGGGCCATCTGAGAGGACCGAAGGAGATTAAAGACCTCCCCACTCCGCCTCTGGTCCTCCAATCAGACCACTTGATTTGACCGGGGCGATCCGGCGGCGTGGGGGCCCTCGCCTGGTGAAATCTGTCAGCAGGCTGTCCTCGGTAGCACCCAGCCGGCAGGTTTTTTTTTTTTTTTTTGCTGCTTGCAAGAGCATGTTGCCAACGCTCTCCCTCTGCTCCATCATCTGGCTCAACCGGGGTATCAAGCTGAGGAAAGTGCACCAGTCCACCAACACCGGTCAGGTGTGAACCCCGCTGCCACCGCAGACCTAAGAGCAGCACGACTCCCTATCAACTTTTGAAAAATGCTCCTAAGCTTCGGGTGATTTCTCCTCCTCCCCCCCCCCCCCCCCCCCCCCCCCCCCCCCCCATTCCCCTCCGACCCGCTAAGCCACTGTACCAACACCAGATTTCAGTGACTCAACCCGTTTTGGTTTCTGAAGAGGATTTTTTTTTTTTTTTTTTTTTTTTGTATTGCCGAATCCTGTCGTTGCAGTCGGACTCGAGCTGCCTCAAGCTAATCCTCTGTTGGGTGGCCATTTTAATTTTTTGACTCTGACTCAAAATGGCGTCGGAAGGCTTCCAGTACCGTGCCCTCTTTGCGTTCACCAAGGACCAGGAGGAGGACTTGGACCTGCAGCCCGGAGACCTGCTCACGGTCGGCAGGGCGTCGCTGGCGTCCACGGAGAAGTACCAGGAGGGCTGCGAGGTGCAGCCCGAGCGCCTGGGCTGGCTCCTCGGGTACAACGAGCGCACCAAGCAGAGGGGCGACTTCCCGGGGACCTATGTGGAGTACGTGGGCCCCGTCAAGATGGCGCTGCCTTCAAGTCAACCTCGGTCACAGAGGCCACTTCCTGCCGCTCCCACACCAGAGTCCCCACAAGGTAGGGGCTTCTCAAATGTATCTATGCATCTTCATTTCTCTGAAGCTTTTCCATCATGTCACGTCCAGATGGAAATGCACGCGGAGTCAGTTGCCGGATTACAAATGCTTCTATATAGTCTTTCATTAAGACGTTTATCGTGTGCACAGTTTAGTTGAAAATAACGCGAAAAAAAAAAAAGCTGGTTTCATTTAGTCAGTAATGACCCAATGTGTGGAAGTGATCAATTCAGACGGTGGCTGTTATGCAGGGAGGTCGTCGTCAATCTATACTGTTTGTTTATAATGGTCATAATCTTTGTCGCTTTATTTTCCTGACACATTTTCATGTCGAGGACCAGATCTGGTCGTTAGCGTGTGCCGTCAAAGTTCCACTATCGTCTACCTTCGTTTAGGTAAATGCTCTCCCCTTATCTGATCCCCTAAATCTGTATTTGAAACGCGTTATAATCCCACCCCGTTGGAGGCACAGCCAACCGAGCTCCATGCTGAATAATGACGGGCTCGTCCATCTTCTTGCTGGACTCTCCAGGTGTGACGTTGATCCGGTCCATCTGTGTGGGCCCCTTCGCATTCGGCCTTCATGACAGTCTCTGGGATCCAGGCTGTGTCGGGCCTGACCTGGACAAAAAATGCCATCCATCTTTTTTCACTCGCGAGTCGTTTCGTCCTCTTTTGTACTGCTGCACTCGTCATTACTTGCGTATCCACATCGAGTCTGAATCGCCATCATTTCCCATGTTTGGGTAAGCTGAGGCCACATCGCTCAAGCCGAGTTCACGTCGGGAGTTTCTTCTGAAAAGACCCAATTTATTCTATTTATGTGCCCGTCACTTATTGAAATGAATTACAATCAAGTAAAATTACAAATGGTGTCGAGATTCAAGTACACATGAAGGACAGGGCCGAGTCGACAAGTAGGTTTGAGGAAGAAGGATGTTTTTGTCCGAGTGTTTGTGTTGTTGTGCAGATGAAATCACTCGAGCTAAAACATCACAGCTCACTCAGATAAGTGCTCCGTGCCGCCACAGTCCGCTCCCACCACTTTTATTTAGGCACTGATATTTATACTGATATTTATTCACATCGTTAAGAGTCTGCTTTCAGCTACAGCCAGTTCTACCTTTGCACAGTTTGAGGTAAAACTTTGATTTGCTACCAAAGCGCCTCCACTCTCCCAACATTTCCCATCATTCTCTCCTCATTTGCACTCCTTTTGCTTTTGGCTTCTGTCGGTTAATTTATTGCTTCCTTGTACGAAATGCCAGTAAAAAATGAGCGCACGGCCAAAAAAAGATAAATTAAAGTTTTTATATCGACCTGCACATCTCTTCTGTCAAAGGCCCTTTCTTCTCCCTTCTCTTTCAATTTTTATTTTTTTTTTCTTTTTTAATTTTTTATGAAAGGTGGACTAAGTCCCAGTATGCGGGGCATGAACTCTGAATTACCTCTGGCTTGGCAACTTGGCTATTCAGCATGAACAACAATGTACATTGAGTGTCATTCATTCATTCATTCATTCATTCATTCTCGTCTTTTTTTCCCCTGAAAGGTGAAATACCTCAGCAGTGGAACAAAACAAAACAAAGCAACCAAAAAAAAGATCCAGAATTTCCAATCAGTTGCAGATATCGTTCTGAAACTGAAGAAACTGTGATCATTTAAAAGTGTTGCTCGCCAGGTGAGGAGGACAACGGTATCCTTGCGGTTTGATGGACAGTGAGACAAACCAGTTGGGCAGCAGGCATTTGTGTCTGTGATTCGGGGAGACAGGGGCACAGGAACCAAGCCAAGCCCGGGTAGAGGGGAGGTGTTTCTGAGCGGGGAGGGAAGGGGGGTGGGGAGGAAACCTTGGCTGAGCACCAACAGCGCATTGTAGATTGGAAATGGTCATGTCCCGACTTAAACAAATATCATCGTTGTTTCCCCCGTGAAGCAGCAAAGACTCTGATCCCGGTTTGAATAGAGCTATTGTGACTGTGGCTCACTAAATATTTACAGAGATCGTAATGTTTGGCGTCAACCTTTCAGGCTGCAACCCGGTGCTGCCAAATGTTGACCAAGTCCACTACATGGATCCCAGCGTCCATTATTTCCACAGGCAATTTAGCACTGATTTATGGACAAACTCGTGATGGGGCCGATACCGATCCAGTATCTGTATCTGGTTACGATACTAACGTAATTCACGGACTAGAAATTTCCGATCCTCAAGCCGCGCCTGTGCTTTACCGTTGCGGAAATGACTCCACAAGAAGATTCTCTGCCGGCTGCAAGCTGGAATGGATCTCCTGAACGGAGGCGGGTCTCAATGAGTCCGGAAATCCACTCCACAGTTTGCAGCCAGCCAACAGGCCAGTGTGGCAGCACTGAGGCTGTCCAACGTTTCATGACAACATGTCGCTGTTTGGACGTATTTTATGCTCAAAACACGGCAAAGCAACACAGCAATGCGCTATGTTTGCAGAGCCGTTGTACAGCGAGGCGGCTTCTCCGCAGCCGGCCGTCACCGTTTTAAAATGCCAGCTCACCGAGGAGAACGGCACCGACAGCGGCATCAAAACAATGAAAAGCAGCTCCTCCGCGCTTTCGGCAGGCGATTCAGACCTCTGTGAAGCTGATAGTCCAAATCGTTTATGTAACATGAGTGCTGGAAAAATTGCTGTTTGTGCTGCGTCGCTAAATAAATTCTCCAGGGATTAATGAAGTGATTCTAAAGATTTTAAAGACATAACAAGTTTATTACGAGATGACGTCACGCAGAATCCCCACATTGTCCAAAGTGCACAAAAATAGTTTGTACAGCTTCCTTTTCTGACCTTTATACTAACCTCAAGTTGCATTTTAGGAGAATACATGCATACATTCATACATTTCATACTTGCCTGTAGAGAGGAATTCATTACAGCCTCATATAAAATCAACAATAATGATAATATCAATGTTAAAAGAAACACAGCTCTGGTATTGGTATAGTATCGGCATCCACTTTTTTTCTGCTGCTGGACCACATTTGTCAGTCCAGCATCGTTCTCATGCAAATACACACGAGAGTTTAAACCAGGTGTAACACTGCAGACGCCTGGCTGCTGGTGAGGATCTTCTGATTCTGTTACTCAGGTGAGAGGAAGGTGGTTTCTGGTTTGCATTGGTGTCGTCGGGTGACTGCAGCCTGGCTGAACCTTTGTTTAGAAGCAGTAGTGAGCGAGACGGCCGATTTTTGGTTGGGGGGGGGAAACATTCAAATATCTTTGAGCTCTGTGCTTTCAGAATGACACAGCAAAGGCAGGACTGTGGGTTAGCAGATGCCGTCTTATTTAGTGTAGATATTTAGACCAACGGAGGCCACAATGAAGCTTTAAGTTTTGCTGGCACGCATTCAGCCAATGTGCTTTGCTGCACTCGGACGCAGTTCTATTCTTGCGTTTCTTTGAAATGGAACGCACAAAGTGATTCTGCATGAAATCTTCAACTCGATTATGTGCAACGTTGTGAAAGTAGCTGCAGTAACGCCCAGTAATACATGCAAATGCACGTTTATGCTTGAATAGTTTTAAATGTTCTGCTATGGATACAAAAACATGTAGAAGTAAGTCTGGAAAACCAGGGAGTCGTCCCCCCCCCCCCCTCCTTTTTTTCTTGCTCTCCTCTCCCTGGCCTCACTTTAACTGCCTGCTGAAGTGAACCATGGCTTGGCATTTTTGCAAACTCCTCCCTTCGTCCTCCTTCTCTCACCCCTCCCGGCACCCCCCCCCCCGCCTCCCTCCCCCCTCCGAAAGCTTCTCTCCCTGATTCACATACACGTCTGATACTGTCTCTGGGCAGCTATAAACCATGTTCGCGAAGCCAGTTCTCAGAAAGGAGAGGCCTCCATGCACTCTCCCTGCGCCTTACCAGGAAAGCACTTTCAAAGAACCCGTGGAGGAGGGTAGGGTGGGAGGGAGGGAGAGAGAGAGGGCGGGCGGGGGGGGGGCCGGGACAGTAGAGAATGAGGAATGTTATGGAGAGGCTGCAAAGGGAAGGAGACAAGGGTGAGAGTGTATGCCAAGGCCACCCTTCCCAACAGCAGATATAGTAACCAGCTGGATTTGGTTTCTTAACCGGCTGTTGGAACATTTTCATGCACTTTAGGGAGTTTTGCATGTTAAGAGTTTGCACACCTATGGAACATTAAAAAAACAAACACGCTTGGGAGCTTTTCTTTTGAGCCAGCGCAGCAAACAAGATGAGGCTATTTCAAACTAGAAGATAAAGTCAAAGAATGAAATGATCTCTGTCTATTACAGCAGAGAGAGGCCCTCAATACGTTCAGTGTTCACTTTTATGCAACTTGATTTGTACTGACCTTGACGAGTTGTGAGACTTCAGCCATTGGATTTGGCTGCGTGCACTGTTGTGGCTGCAGAGGCTGCTCAAAGAAGATTAAAAAAAAAAAAAAAAACTGCCTCGGTCTGCGACTGTCGACATCTGTTCCTCGCAAGATTGCAGGAAGTAGTGATTTGCAAACGGGGAAGATAATAAACTTCGTGCCCAAAAGTAATTTTTGTTTTGCGTAATATTAAAGGGCTCTGAAATCGCTCATCAAAAACAATACGAACCTGGACTGTGCAGTCCGAAACCTCACGAACAGACGGGAGTTATTTTCTCATACAAATATAAAACGCATTCATAAGTATGTTGATTTGGTTCTCTCAGAGGAAAATATTCTTATTGGAATAAAGGGCCTTCATGCAGGAGTTGAAGCACATATGTGCATCACAAGTCCTGCTTGGAAAAAGCATAGAGCCCCCCCACCCCCCTCCCACACCCCCCCCTCCCCCCCGTGGGCCCCACGTGGTGAAAAGCGCTGATCTATGGTCCACCGAGGAGACGAGTCTCGATTTCTCCTGCAGCGTGACTGCATGACTGCATTCAGTATTTACTGTAAACTACCGTGCAATCGCAAACCCTCGTCGTCACGTTGTGCGAGACGCGTCTCGGTGAGTTTACTCTTTTTTTTTTTTCGGGCGGCCGCCCGGAGGCCCGGCCACAACCAGACGCAGCGCCGCAGTGCAGGGGTCACCTGTGCCCGGCGTGTCGGTGGCGGCTCGGCCATCCACGTGCAGCGATCCGAAGCATGTTGTGACAGAGGAGTGGATGGTGTCGCCCGCTCATAATGCATCGCCTGTCTGCATAGTTGGGACGCGGTGAAGACGTGCAGCGGTGAAACCCGACCGGCTCACACGCACCCCGTTACACATCAGCTGCGAGCCAGACGCCAACTGGCCTTGTCACCACGACGCACAAGAAACACATTCATGGAGCCGCGAGCGAGGCCCGGAGCGCCCGGCGGATATTTGCCCTCGTTTGTTGATCAAGCAGATTCGTTTTCAACGTCGCTTAAAATATTTAAGTGCCTTTCCAGGCCAGCCAAACCCAGAGATGGCGCTTTCATCTGGCGAAATAATGCCGATCACAAGCGGGAACGTTTCAGTGGAAATGGAAACGGTTTTAGTCGGGGCAGCGCGACTCGAATGGGAGTGTTTATTTGGGGCGTTGAGCATTTATTGATGTTGGCGAACTCATCTAGGCAGAGTTGGTGCCTCCGCAGAGAGTGGAAACCAGAAAAGTAACGCCGCTGTGAGTTGCTTAATTACGCCAAAATAGAAAAGTGTCGGTCGCTGTCAAACTGAATTGCAATCTGGATTGTGACGCGTCAGTCCTCGCGGCGAAAAACTTGAGTTCCGTTCCGGTTAACCTCCAAAATCCAATGGGATCTTCCATTGCCCAAAATCTATATGTGGTTACAATTCTGACAAAATGCTGTGTTGTCCGAATAGAATAAAATGTTTTTTTAATATTCAAATGATCTTGAAGACATTGAAAGTTGAAATTTCTTACATCATATTCACAAATGTTTTGAACAAAGTAATCCACTTATTATTGCAGGCGAGAAAGACGTATCCTTCACTGGTCTGCACATTTCTCCCTTCAGCTTCAGTATTTGTAGCACAGGCAAGGGATAAAAGCTGCAGACCCCCCCCCCCCCCCGAAAAAAACCATAAAATAAATGATGTTACGCTGTTTGGATTTCCATTATTTACCAGATGACATAAACAATGTACTAAATAAACTGTCTCCTTCTTCCCTTCTTATTCAAAGTGAATCCTTCTGCATTTTCAGTCCGGTCAATTTGATGTTCTTCATATTTAAGCTGCATTTCCTCGCCGACTTCCCCGCCTTTGATGCTTGAATCACGTCATGTTTTGTCAAAGAAGAATGAAAATATTTTCCCTCCACGGGAATGATTAGTTTACTGTTCTGTTTTTGTTCCCCCCCCCGTTCTAAATTAAATGAGCAGCGTGTTGTGGTTGCAGTGAGGAATCTGCAGAGGTTTGATCTGTGCATGAATTAGTTCTGACTCTCTGCACGCAGGAGCTTCAGTTTCTGGGGGGAATGCAGCAGAGCCAGCTACACGTTATGTAAGCTCGCCGATCGAGGAGATAGAGCAAATATTTTTGCTCCGCGGAGCTTCTTCCCCCTCTACTTTTACGACGGCTTCTCGCCTCGGACGAAGCGACACCGAGCTTTTCCATCACGTCTTGCTTCAGAAGCCTTCCTGAGCGTTTCACTGTCGACAGAAGCCCCCGCCAGGAGGTCTTGTTTGTGGAAAATAATTTGCAGTGAATGCATCCGTACGGCAAGACCGCCGAGCCCCGAAATGCACCGCGGCTCAGGTCGTGTCGGGTCGTAATAAATCTGTCTCGCGGGGAGCCGGAGTGCTAAAGCGGCGGCTCTCTCGATACTAGTTGTTTATCTCTCGGCCCGTTTTTTCCAAAACCCAGAGACCACTCCACGGCTTCAAGTGCAAGAGCAAGCAAAAAAAAAAAAAAACAAGTCCCGTCTTCTTACAAAAATTTGCACTTGGTCCAGGGCTGCGGTGGCCTGGAGAGGCGGGTCTGGGACCGGGACCCCGCAGTGGACAGGCCACAGCCGTGAGACCCTTGACCCCAAGAATTTCCCCAAGGGCATTAGTAAAGTGTGATTTGTTAGTTATTTCTTTGAATATATGAAGTGGTCTTCTGGCTGATAGTGGTATCTTCTTCTCCGTTTGGTTTTATTTCTCTTCTTGCCTGGAGCACGACCAAAGCTGAACTCTGTACGAGTCCCATTAGAGTGGCTTTTGGCTCCAGATGAATCATTGATGCGTTCTGCTCTCTAAAAGAAACACCATTTACATTTTGCAGCATCGGTAGTTTATCACCAACCCATCGCCCTTTACCAGGTTTTTTAAAATTTCTTTTGAAAACAAATTCTTTTAATTGGTCAACCAAAGTTATTTTCGGAGGATCCGAGTGACTCGGAACGGGTTCGTATACAATTTACCTGCTTTGGGTCATCTGAAGTCTTTCCAGAAGAAATCTGCCACCAGCAACATGAAATAATACAGTAATCACAGAGCATCTCTCTGGGTGTCCCGCTGGTCAGTGGGTCACTTCATACTGCATTTCGAGACCCATCAGTATCTGACACCGTCAACCGGTCTCAGTGCGACGGAGGAGCCGCACATTTAGAGCTAAGACCAGCGAGATTCTCTCACGACTGTTATCTGTCGCACGTTGTGTAGCGTTAGCGTCAGATTCTCCCGACACAACCGCCAAGTTAATGGATTACTAATTACAAAAATGCAGGTAACATTATTTCTTCAACTGAACTGCCCATATTTAACTTTATGCCATTACACATAAATTACACATTAATATTTTTTTTGATTGTGTAGGATTCATCCTGCAGTTATAAATGTGCACTAAGAACTATGATTGCATGATCATCTGGAGGGTGACGAGTGCTTATTTTCAGTTAAATTAGTTTTTTTGCTGGGGGGGGTAAAGTGAATACTTCTGCTTCAGGATGAGCAGATCTCACAGCATTTTATTTATCGTATGTAGGTGAGACCTAAAGACAGAAGTCCCGGACTGTCCTCCGAACTCTTGAGTTTTAAGGACCAAGTTTGTAAAAACAAAACCGCTCGGACACAAATTATTTGACCAGTTTTGGACCCGTTTCATCAACGTGTTGATCAGAAACTCTATCCCGCCCCGTAACTCACGACGTCCACTCTGCCCTCAACTTGACCCTTTAGCCCCGCCCCCAGAATGCTCCGATTGGTTGAGGCAGCGCGACGCCAATCCCAAGCTGGTCCGATTCATTTTGTTGGCATGAGTCAGTTGTTGCTTTCCAGAGAAAATTGCACGTGGACTTGCTCGCCTCTGGTTCGCATGCATTCATCACTTGTGCCAAACTTCTTGTTTGAGACTTTCTGTGAGATGTGGCACATTTTGAGTTTACGTCGCAATGCGAGCGCGAGGCCCCGGGTCAGGGAGGAAACACACGAGAGGCCTGTTTGCATCCCATTTCCACCCCCAACACTCGGCACCGGCACTTGTTTCATTTAATCACGAGCACAATCTGTCCCAAAGCAGGGTTTCTTTATTTTTCCTTTATTTTTTTGGCTTTTCCAGATCTTGGATCCAGATCTGGAAAAAAACTCCCCTGCAAAGTTTAGTTGGGGTTTATGTTTAGTGCAAGCATGTATGTAAACTCTGAAGTGCACCACCTGAAGAAACAGAGTGCGGGCCTGCCAGCCAAAATGGCCAACGAGGATAAAGAGGTGGCAGAGCCCCCCCCCACCGAATGTGTCCGTCTGCCTGGGTGGACGCTGGAGACACTCCCAGGCAAAGTTTCCACATTTATCCAGCAAACATGGAGACAGAGAGGCAGAGAGAGAGAAAAAGGCACAAAGAAAGGAGGAGGGGGGGGGGGGGTGGGGGGATCAAATAAAAACTGAAATAAAAGAGGCCTAAAGGGGCCTGAAAGAAGAAACACGAGAGAGAAAAGTCCAGAGAGGGAGAGGAATGTGCTGACGCGGCGTTTCTTGTCTGAACTCCCCAAATTAATAATCAGCAGCGGTTTAGCCGAGTCGTGCCAGGAACAGGAGCCTCTGCCAAGCCCTGGCCAGGCCAGGCCCTTCCTACTCCCAGTGTTACCCCCCCCCCTACCCCTACCCCTACCCCAGCCTCCACCTCCACCCCAGATCGCTGCCCCGTTCTGGGGGCCGAGCGGGAGGCGATGGCTGCCTGTCCTCGCCGGGCCGGGGCCTGGCACGCTGCCACGGGGCTTTTGCTTGTTCAGGAGTTTTGATTAAATCCTTTATTGTGCTCCACTCACGCAAAGAGCTAAGGCGAAACACCGAGCAGGACGGAGCGAAGCGGTGGGGAGGACAGAAAGCGAAAGGGGAGAAAAGAAGAAGAAGAAAAAAAAAAGGGGGGGGGGAGAAATGGGATCCCTCTCTTTTTTTTTTCTTTTTCTTTTTTTAATCTTGCTTTCTCCTTTTCTCTTTCTCCCCAACTGAAAAGAGATTTGATTTAGACTATGGGGAGTTGTAAAGTAGATAGGATTTCTCACCATCTCTAGTCCCTCTTCTGTTTGAGGCCTTTTTTTTTTTTAATTTCCATACTTGAATAGGGGCTTTTTATTTTGCACGTTCAGTGTCTGGTTGTAGTTTTACCCTCTTGTATCTCATCACATTTAGAACCTGACTTGTGTAGATGGAACCACAGAGTGCATAATCCACAGCGTAAAGGTAGAAACACCACTTTACTTTGTTTTTTTTTTTGTTTTTTTCCTCCCTGCTTTTGTCCACACGTTGGCGCATTTTACATCCGTCGTCTACCACTACTACAAAAAACAAACCATGAAGCTCCCCACCACTTCTGCAAAACTGGGTGCGCTGGTGAAATGTCTCCCCCAAACTTGAAAATGTGCACTAAACTTCCCTGCAGATCTGATCCGTGCTCTCGCCATTATCCACGCTCCAGATCTCCTACTGCTCCCAGTTAGCGGCGGCAGCGTTAACCCAGCTTCTCCTTGTTGTTTCAGCTGCTCCCGTGCCGGACCTGAGCGAGCAGTTCGCGCCGCCGGAGACGGCTCCCCCGGCCCTCGTCAGCCTCATCCAAGCCATAGAGAAGAGAGGTATATATATGTTTATATATATGTTTATATACATGCACATATCTGCCAGCCGGCGGTTTCATCTGTCTGTTCTCTCTCTCTCTCTCTCTCTCTCTCTCTCTGCGACCGTCTCCTGCGCGGAGACGTGCTCTCGCTGCGCCTCCTCGGTGCCGCCGTACCGCCGTGTGCGTTTTTCCCCGCGTTCTGTCCCGACGTTTACCGAAGCCCTCGCTGGAGAGCGCCGCACAGCGGGTCCGACTCACACCGTGTCATCAACAAATAGAGCCCAGTGGGGCTCCAGTCACACTTTTTCCTCCTTGTCGTTTTTTTTTATTTAGACCAATCTACATTCTGTGTTTGGTTTTTTTTGTTTTTTTTTTCCTTGAGATGAATTTTTTTTGCCTGGTCATTCAACACAATACAGGCTCATTCTCTGTGGCTCATTTTCCTCTGTAAAATACTCCACAACAAAAGGCGCCATTGATGTTCGGCTCTTGTGATGCAGTGTTAAGTAACGGCGATAAATTCAAGAGGGGAGAAAAAAAGAAATGGCAATATGCAGAAAGAGAGTTTGTAGAGAATTACTTCGGAGAAATGAATATGGGCCATGCCTGAGTTAAAGAAATGACCAAAGAAAAAAGATTTTCTATTGACATCTCTTTTTGCAAGAATCGTCAACAGCTATTTAATTGATTATTTAATTGATTTCAAGCCCGTAGAAACAGTTTCTCTGAGCACAGACAGCCTAAATAAAAAGCCTTTTGTTCTTTTAAGATGATGAGTTCCTAAATAACAGAGCGGGAACTAATAAACTTTTGGCATTTTGGCTCTTCAACAAGATTATTATCATTATTTTTTTGGGGGGGTAAAAAATGTTTTATTAAATAATTGCTGGCCTGCGCACAGGCAGTGACATTTACCAGCAGAACCAACAAAACACGTTAAATAATTATGTTTTTAAAGTACAAGAAGGCTGCCAACTCTCATTTGTTGAAACAAAACTCACTCTATGAACTCCAACATGTCATTAAAAATAGCAAATCAATTCTCTAAAGCTCTAAAGCACTCAGTTATTTCATTTGGGGTTGTTGTTTTTTTTAAAGGGCTGAACTGTATATTTCTTTTTATCATCATTGCTGATTTTTAAAACTGAACTTTAAAAAACAAAACTGAAATAGTTAAACAGTCCCATTCTTAAGATGAACTTTTTCCACAATTAACTGAATTTGAAACTGAATTGTTTCCGACTGGGAGATCAAATTGTCCCGTTTACCTGAACACTGAATAAAGTGATCATGTGCATCGATCCCATAATGCACTGGGACCATTTCACGTTTATGACACGATTACACATCTGGGAGGCTGCCGGTGTTCAAGATAGATTTGTTCGCTTTACTAATCTTACTTGTCATGTTTTGTTTCTTTTGAAACTGAAACAAAAACAAAAAAAAAGGTGATATGTTTAATAGCAGTTAAATGTTGCGGTCCGCTCGCCGGGCGGCAGGAGGTCTGTCTCTGGCTGCAAAATATTGTAATGTCACAGGAATATTGAATGAGCTCACTGCTGGACGGATACGCTGCAGCGGTGCGGTTTTCACAACTGCCTGACAGACGGGCTCGTCTCGAGGAATGCAAACAGTCTAGACACGGCATTTCTGAAGGATTTTTTTCTATAGAATTTCTTTAAATGTGGGGAATAAAGAATTGTATGAGTGAGGTTGTTTTTTTTTTAAACAAACTGTATGAAGTTTTGATAAGTGCTTCATCGTAAAGAAAACCCAAAGCTTTTCTCAGCGATGATGCATGTTATAAACTTCTCTCCTGAAAAGAGAAGCAGGTTTCTTTTTTTGGGGGGGGGTTTCTTTGCCGTGTTTTCCAGAGTCACCAGATCAGGAACAAACGAAATGGGAACATTTCTTGGCTTCGCCCTTGCGATTGTTGCCTTTTTTAAGTGTTGAAAGCTGGGTCCCCCTCCCCAGCTGACTGATGGCCTCGTCTCAGTCGACGCACGTCACGCTGGAATAAAAACAATGCGAGGCTCACTCGGTGTTTCATTCAGACATTTTCACTCCATATTTCACTCGGGAGGAATCTGCTTCCTCACACACATCGTTACACGCCCCAATCACCCGGCAGCTAATAAACTTGCATTGAGCTCATATTTTTATTGTACCTCCCTTCTTTGGATCATTATTTTGAAGGACAATAAATTGTTCCGGCTGAAGTCTGGTTCTCATTTCTCGTTTAACCCTCTCATTACTGGCTTCACTTGATTTGGAGGCTGGAGAATCTCCTATTTGTAGGATCATTTCTTCTTTCGGCGTCTGGTGGTTCATCGTGCAGGACGTCCACACTGCTTATGTCATAATAGACAGGTGTGACACTCAAAGGATCCCAGCTAACTACACCTGGACACGACCTGCCAGATCGTCTCAGCAGCTATAAATTATTGGTTGAAAAAAGTTTTGTTATTTTTTTTTACAGGTTTTATTGTTTTTATATATACATTTTTTTTTTTTTTTTTTTTCTCTTCCAGGTTTGGACTGTAAGACATTGTACAGGACAGCCAGCTCCTCCGGTTCAGACAGTCCGGTGTACAGCCTGAGCTCCGGTGAGTCCAGGTTATTGAACAATGGTAGAAGTTTTCAGAAATCTGTACTTATGTGTTTGTTGCTATGGTGACATTGAACATTTTTACAAAGGTGACTTCCTTTTTCTATTTCGAAAACAAATCTTCCAAAATGAGACTTTTAAATTGAATTCTTCTTATGTTATATAAAGTCCAGTTAGGTGGTGACCTGTTCTGAGTAATACAATGGGAATCATTACCTATACTTTTATCTTTTTGAATGTTTTTTTGTTTTCTTTTCGCACAAGTACCCACACTTCCATTTAAGTAAATAATATGAGTACTTTTGACCACTCTGGTTATTATCCTGGCTTGTGAGCTCCTTTCAGACTGAAGTGAAGACTTGGCAACAACATGCAAACACAAACCGCGAATCAACTTTTTGCAGTGCGTCTCCGCCAAAGGAAACCTGCGCGAATGAGAGTAAATCACTTTTTCTTTTTTTTTTCCCCCCCTGCTTGCTTCCGTTTCTTCCCGCCGTTGGTTCTGCAGAGGGTGAATCGGCGCAGGCGGACGTGTGCTACTTGTCGGAGGGTGTCCTGCACTACCTGAGAGACCTGCCCTCGCCTGTCATCCCCGCCTGCATCTACCCTCACCTGCAGACGGCTGTCATGCAGCAGCAGATCCTGCAGCAGTCAGCAGGTCGGTACACTCTCTCATAGGAACTGTCCGTCCTCCGGAATGGCGAGCGGCGCTCATGTTCTCTGGATCCTTGCGCCGCGGAAGCTTGTTACCGGTGGACCGGTTTTATCTGTCGGCCTCGGGCTCTCCGCTACCACGGCGCGGTATGAAAGAGCGTCAGCAGAGCTTTGAAGTAGACTCCTCGTGAGCGTGAACATTTTGCAGCCCGTGTGACGGCCGCAATGAATTATGCATCTCCGAAGAGATTCAAGTCTGTGCGAGTTGATGTTTTTAGCATGAACCGAAACCCAAGCGATGCCTCAAACTGCGGACTGCTTCCAACCACGTAGCTGTTTAATGAATGAAGTTGGGAGTTTGTCGCTGCACAGAAGGACTTATGAAGATGGAGATTTTACACTGACAAAATGGCTGTGCCGCTTTGTAAGAACAAGCACACATCCCGAAGAGAGCCGTGTGCAGCCGGCATTGTTTTTTAAAGCACAAAGAGAGCCACATTTTAATGCTTCGACGGCTGTAATTTAGGTTGAAGTCTTTACACAAGGACTGGAGTCGGTTTGCGCTGACTGGGTTCAATCCCGTGTCACAGCAGTGAGACGAGAGAGTGGAGTGTGACGAGGAGGAGGCGCCCGAGGCGCCTCGGAGACACTGAGACCGATTCTCCTCAACGCGCTGGATTGATTCAGTCCTAAATATTAATGACGGGTCGAGAGAAGCGATTGAGCACGGCGACATGAAACGATTGTCAAAAAACCTTGAGAAATCACCGCCACGATGCAGAGTGGGCGGTGGTTAAAACCTCCCGCCACTGGGTGGTGGTGTTGTAACTTTTCTCCAGCTATTATGCTCTAACATTATGACAATCCTGAAGTGTTTGTGTGTCTGTACCAGGCGTGAATGAGAGAAGGAGAGGAGAGAGAGAGAGAGAAGGTGCCTTTTGTTTTGCTTGTTTCCACAAACAGACACGGTGGTTTTTTCCTCACTCTTTTCCAGATGGCGCCGTCGCTGCCAGCCATAACCGAGAAGTAAGCCTGGTCCTCGAGAAGGCCACTACCGTCCCCCTTCATCACCGCCTCACCCTTCAGTACCTCCTCATCCACCTGGCCAAAGTCACCCAGGCGCAGGCCAGCAACGGCCTGGACACACACACTCTTGGAAAGATCTTTGGCCCCCTGCTGATCCGGACAGGGGCGTCCACGCCATGGTGAGTTATGTTATGTAAAAACATACAAGTAGATGCTGACAATGTTATATTTAATCCCTTAATTTTTTTTTTTTTTTTTTTTGACTAAATCAGCCATAAAAAGCACACGAGAAGGTGCAGTTTGTTCAGACTGACTCTACAGCCTTTATGTTTTAACAAACTCGACTCTCGCCATAGGGCTTTGATGCTGCCTGCTTTCACACATCTCATCCACGCTTTCTGGAACGGACAGTTCGAGGTTTTTATTGCTTATTTTCTTTGCAGGTTGTCATTGGATGAGGACATTCCTGCCTTGGTGGTGGAACGGCTGCTGATAGAGAGAAATAGCGACCAGGACCTCACTCCTCCAGGTTGGTGCTTTTCGTCTTTCAGCCTGCTCAGATCGGTTCCTTCCTTCCTGAATTGTTTCTGATGATGACCGGCCGTCTCTCTCTCTCTCTCTCTCTCTCTCGCTCTCTCTCTCTGCTTCCAGTTCTCCCCGCAAAGCCAGTCAAGTCAAAAATGACACCGTCGGCCATGACGGACACCAGCAGCCTGCTGAATGACGCCGAGTGGTACTGGGGGGACATTTCCAGGTAAATTATGACACTGCTTGGTTTCCGGCCAAGTCCTCAGTCGCGTGATTCCGTCTCATTTGGACTCATTTGTGCTCGGCCCCGGCGTCTTTAGCCATTTAGTGTACGAGGATCGATTCCCTTGCTCCCGACCACCTGCCTCGCGACAGCCAATTAAGATCCATCACGTGGTTGATATTTCAGTTGTGTGTGGCGCAGTCCGCGTTTTCTCCCTGCGCCTGCATGAAGTGGTGAACTGAGTCAGCAGAGGCACACTTGGAGGCGACGCAGGTTGAGTTGTGGCAACACGAGATGTGCCTATTTCACAGTTTCACCATCTCACGTCACAACCTCTTCCTTTGTTTTTCAAAGTTTTACATACACAGTGAAATCAACACGTCTGCTTTGAAAGCAAAACTCTTGCTGCAGTGGAACATAAATCAGTTTCTTCTGGGTTTTTTCTCACCTTGGTCACTGGCAGACAGTGTGTCCATTGCATTTTTGCTTTAGCTTTACATTCAGAGCATTGAGATTCCTAAACCAGTGTTGTCTGGCTTTAGAAGGTCTTCAGCGCAACTGTTGATGTGAAAATGTTGCTGCGTTTGCAGAGAGGAGGTGAACGAGAAGCTGAAAGACACTCCGGACGGCACCTTTCTGGTTCGAGATGCGTCGAGTAAGCTGGAGGGCGAGTACACGCTCACCCTCAGGTAATTCTATGTGCTTCTCTAACGGACGAACCTTCGTGTTCGGGCAGCTGGAGCCCTGTACCAATCCACCTGGTTTCTGTCTCCCCCTGCAGGAAAGGCGGGAACAGCAAGCTCATCAAGATTTATCACAGGGACGGTCGGTACGGCTTCTCCGAGCCCCTCACCTTCCTGACCGTAGTGGAGCTCATCAACCACTACCGCCACGAGTCCTTGGCTCAGTACAACGCCAAGCTGGACACTAAACTCCTGTTCCCCATCTCCAAGTACCAGCAGGTTGGTGACGCCGTGAAGTCGTTCATGGACTGAGATGAAAGTATTCAAAGTCCTTCAAGCAAATGTTTTGTTTTGTTTTTATGAATCCAAATAAGTGAATCCAGTCTGTTTAGGGCTGCTTGAGCCATTTATCTTCCCAAAGTGATGTATCTTTTTGTTATTGATCTGTGTTGTGTCGTGGCTCAGCTGGTGAAGGAGAACAGCATCGAGGAGGTGGGAGAGCAGCTGAGCAGCTATCATGAGCAATATCAGGAGAAGAGCCGCGAATACGACTGTCTCTACGAGGAGTACACGCGGACGTCACAGGTCAACATACGCAGACGCACTCACAATCATCAGTTCACCTGTTTCATCTGCATTTTCATCAGAATGTTCAAGCACAAAAAAAAAAAAATATGGACTTCATCTTATAGCTGTGTGTAATGTGAAGGTTTGATATGTTATATGAACACTGAAGATGAGTCCAAGTGTATTGCTGTGCATACACATGGTGCTGCACTTGCAAGGTGAGCCGTGAGACGCCAATGGAAACGTCCTGTCTCTTCGCCACAGGAGCTGCAGATGAAGCGCACAGCCATTGAAGCTTTCAATGAGACCATCAAGATATTTGAAGAGCAGTGCGAGACTCAGGAGCGATACAGCAGAGAGTCTCTGGAGCGATTCCAACGCGAGGGCAATGAAAAGGAGGTTCAAAAGTATGTTGACGTTCACGGGACTTTCATGAATGTTGATCTTATCCTTCTTTAAAACAGAAGGCATGTACATGCAAAGATTAAATTCTTAAATTCTTTGCATCGTGTACATCGAAGGATCCAGAGCAATTCAGAGCGACTGAAGTCTCGTGTGAAGGAAATCCATGACAGCAAGCGTAAGCTGGAGCAGGACCTGAGGGAGCAGGTGTCCGACAACAGAGAGATCGACAAGAAGATGAACAGCCTCAAGCCGGACCTCATGCAGCTCCGCAAGATCAGAGACCAATATTTAATGTAAGGACAAGCGACACCGAGGTCCTTTGACGCACGTTGTAGTGTGTACGTGAAGTCAAACTGTCTGCGGCATTCAATCTG
This sequence comes from Blennius ocellaris, assembly GCF_963422515.1. NCBI lineage: Eukaryota > Metazoa > Chordata > Actinopteri > Blenniiformes > Blenniidae > Blennius > Blennius ocellaris. The sequence goes on from NC_137659.1 coordinate 15,025,449, forward strand.
CTCCTGCTCCTCAGATGGTTGACACAGAAGGGGACGAGGCAGAAGAAGATCAATGAGTGGCTGGGCATCAAGAGTGACGCTGATGAGTAAGTGTTTCACATCAAGCAAATCGGCAGTAACTACAAAACAGCTAAAAGGCTTGACAGAACTAAAAGAAAATGGCAAAAAAAAGAAGCTAAAATGCAGAAATGGTTAAAGGTTAAATCAGCAAAGGTGCAACAAAATACAGTTTTTGATGTTTTCTAAAAACTGCATATATGATTTCTCTTTGTTTTCGAACATTGAACATGTGTTGCGGTTTCATTTGGTGAACTGTGGGGTAACAAAGCAGCTCTGTTGGTCCTGCAGGTTGCAGATATCCGGCGTAGATGTGAGATGTTGAGTTTGTGTGCTGCGTTATTTCCGTCTCCAGCTCCTACTCTCTGGAGGAGGACGAGAGCTCGCCTCATCAACGACGAGTGTACCTGGTACGTGGGCGACATCAAGCGCACCCCAGCTGAGGAAATGCTGCGGGGCAAATGTGACGGCACCTTCCTCATCCGAGAGAGCCAATCACAGAAGGGCTCCTACGCCTGCTCTGTCGTGTGAGTTATAAGAAGTATTTTTTCAAAGGCATATATATTAAAAAAAATTTAATAAAATGTCTTAAGATATTTAAAAAGATTTTAGGGATAGGAGATGGGAGGATGGAGACCCACTAACTCTCACCACACATGTCATCTCAAGCAAGTAGTAAATTTCAGTTGAAAACTGCACTGATGTAAGATTTTATTGTTCGCAGCTGCTCACATTTGTAGACAATCGAAAGCAGGACTTCAATCACGATATAGAGGATTTTGTTTCAAAATACTTCCGTTACTCTTATTTTATTTTTATCTTATAAAAATGAATCCTCTGAATCTTTAGAGTTTTACTCTACAAGTAATTTTTTTAATGTCGTCCTCCTCAATAATTTGGAGAATAAGCTGGGAAAAGACACTCCCCTGTCCTCCTCCCATCACCATACGTAGCCCTGTTTACACAACGTTAGAAAAGCTTTGCGTTAATACGGCAACGTTTTGAAACGGGATGTTCGTTTATCAGAAATGGCAGAGAAACACTGAGAATGATGTAGTTTTCCTGGTCCGCCACTAGTGAGTGCTGTTTGGGGAGAATCTCAACTGGGAGTCATGACATTGTTGATATTCTTTTCTACTTGCACATGTGCAGAAGAGCTATTTCGTACCGACATTGTGTGCATGTGCAACAGCAGAGTTTCAAAGAAGTTTCATTTTTGCCTCCGTTTCCATGGAGACGGAGTTGGAACGTTTTCTCAGTGCTGTGTTTTTATTAGAGGCTGCAAGGTGCGTCGTGTAAACAGGCAGCGTTTGTTCTAAATATCGAGGACAGTATTTGACTTTTGAAACCCCACCGAGACGACTTAAATGTGGTTGCTTGTTCTTTCCCAGGGTGGAGGGAGACGCCAAGCACTGCGTCATCTACAAGACGGCCACGGGCTATGGATTCGCCGAGCCCTACAACCTCTACTCCTCCCTCAAAGACCTGGTCCTCCACTACAAGAACGTCTCCTTGGTCCAACACAACGACCAGCTGAATGTAAACCTGGCCTACCCAGTCCTGGCCCGCTCACAGAACCAGAACCAGCACCCCAGATGAATGAAGCCACCAGCAGTGGAGGACGCCGACCAGCGTGGACAAACTAAACTTTCACTCATATGCATTTCGGGGGTGGGGGGGGCAACAAACCTATGAATCGTGCTTGTTTGTTCAAATAGACTCGACAGCCAGCATTTGGGGGGGGGGGGGGGGGGGGGGAGTTATTTTTCGAGGCCAGGGGAGTGGAGGCTGGTGCTGATTCCCCCACGTTGACCCCAGCCCAACAAAGAGTCGTCCCCCCCCCCCCCCCCCCCACCTCTACTTTAGCTCACAGCATGGCTTCATAACAAGCACACGACTACTGATCACGAAGCACGTGTACAGTTCGCCTGGCTGATGCAGAGAGTTTCACCTGAGGAGGGTTTGCATTAGTCAGCCGTGACTGTATAGTGTCTGTTAAAATTCACAAGAATTTTTTTTTTTTTTTTTTTAGCACAGAAAAGACTAGAAACAGACTAATGTGCTAAAGAAAGACATCAACTAAAGCACACAGATATTTCTTTTTTTTTTTTTTTTTCCTCAAAATTGTGCAGCGACGGCGGAGAGACCAGATGGTGGGATGATGGGAAATTGTTTTGTTGTTTTTTTCTTGCCTTGAAAGCAAGATAAATGTCCGCCGACAAAGGCCCAATCTGTCATCCCCCAGACTGCCTGCAAACTCTCCGTAGACGAGAGCCCGAGCTTTCATGCCCTGAAAGGACCGGCTCGGCTCAACTGGACCGATCGCCTCACGCCCAGAGTGCAAGTAACCAGGAGAGTGTGTGTGTGTGTGTGTGTGTGTGTGTGTGGTGGGAGGGGACGGAGTCACTGGACACTTGAGGGCTGATGTTTTTTTGGGGCTTTTTTTTTTTTTTTTCATTTCAAAAACATGGATTCAATTTAAAGCTCGCTCAAGTGCCATAGTAATAGCTTTGAATGACCACAAGCCTGTGTTTTCAGAATAAAGGGGCACGTTGAGTTGGAGAGAACGAACAATAAACGGCTGTCGACGCAGACGAAGCCACAGCTTTAAAAAACAAAAAAAAAAAACTATCTACACATATAGGTATATTTTTTACAAAATGATCTTTGTTCCTGACTGCTTCGGCTTGTTGCTTTTTCTCTCTCTCTCTCTCTCTTTCTCAGTGGGTCTCCCTTTTGACATTGACGAGGTACAACGTACAGTAAATGCTGTGTAACCGGATACAAATGCATGGTACACATTGGGTTTATTGTGAATATAGAATAGCTTTTTTTTGTTTGTTTGTTTGTTTCTTTTCTTTCTTCCAATCACAACACAGTAGACGGAGAGGTACAATAATGAAATGCAGTTTCACGTGATTATTCAGGAAAGCTCCTGCGTCGGACGTCTCCTCAGTGTCACACTTTGGTTCCTCCTTTAATACTGTAGCACTTGTAGCCATTGACTTGCGGCACTGTTCGTGCTCCTCCAGCGTGTCTTCTCTCTGTAACGCTGAAGACACTCGCCGAGCATCCACCCATGTGATTTATTGTATCTCGGGTACTGTACTTAGCTTCATCTCTCGCCAGACCAGACTGTTTCTTTGTGGTACGGTGTCCCCGCAGTCGTCTGTCGACGCGGTACTCCCCCCCCCCCCCCCCCTTCTTGCGCTCGACTGTTCGTCGTCTTTCTCGCCGCCGTCAAACTCGCAGAGTTGTTGGATCATTGATGTACAAAAGGACGGGAGCAGGTATTGAGCTCGTGTACAGTGTGTTTCGGACGCGGTCAGCGCATGGTGACTACGCGTGTTTCTTTGTTATTTTCTTTTAGGGGGGGGGTTCTTGTTGCGATGCTTTTTAGACTCTGTTTAAGGACACGATGCTCTCCGGCTAATGTGAGCCAAATGAAGGAAGTCTTTTCATGTAGCAAAGGAGGGAAAACATTTTGCCATGCATCACAGCCTTCTGTGGGCCCAGAGATTATCCAGGACAGTGTGCATGGATTCCTTCATTTGGGTGTTTTGTTTGTTTGTTTTTAACCAGTGGTTGAAAAGAAAATTGTGCTTTTCGTAGTGGATATAGTGTGTGTCTGTGTTTGAGCGGTCTTGCTATGCACAACAGCTGTATGGTAAGATTCAGGCGACGGGAGAGTTTTTTAACGATCAGTTCCTTCACTGTTCTGTGGTCGAAAATTCCTCCAGGTTTATCTCCCCGTGTTGGTGCAGCTTGTGGCAGAGTTGGGCTCCTTTGAGGGGGGGTATAGAAGTAATAGTTTATTGTACGACAGAATTTATTAAAAGCATAATGGACACAAATGAAACGGTTAAAGAAACCCCTCTGATTTCAGATGAAAAGCCTTTAACTCGCACAAGAAGAGCCATGTTTTAGTCTTCGGGTGTTTAGGAGCTGGGGGCTCATATTCCTCGGCGTTGAATCCCCCCCCCCCCTCCTCCGACTCGAGGTAAAGATTGTACTTCCTCTGTTCAGTGTAACTTATCAAAGCACAGCTGTGTAGATGCAGGGGTATTCACGTGTCATCGCGCGACAAACAAAAGAGCTGTTTTATTATGATGCTGCTTCTAAACTTGATTCATTTCTCAAGGTAAAAAAAAAACAAACTAATAATCTTTAATAATCTCAATAATCTTGGAAATCTCTGACTTGTATTTCTCTGAGAATGCCAAAAAAAGAAGTTATTTTTGTAGAAAAGTGTCAAAACAGGAGTAAGCTTTTTAACAGTTGTGGTATTTTTTTCTTCTTTTTTTTTTTTTGTGTCGACAGTTTAGAAATTAAAAGCTACTCCTCCGTTCAGTCAGTAACCTCACATTTCATCTCGAGAAGCTTCCAGCAAACACAATTCTTTGCCTCCCAAATCTTGGAAGTTAAAAAAAAATAAAATTCAGGTAGAGACCTTTTTTTTTTTTTTTTTTTTCTCAACGACGACCGGCCGCCATTTTCTGCCAAACTTGACCTGTGAAGTCCATCAATATGATTTCAGTCAGGACGAATCAGTTGTACTGTACTTTTCACAGTTCTTGGCGCGTAAGAAGGTCCCAAGAATTAGACGGCGGAGGCGGCGGCGCTTCCGACCAGAGGGCTAGACGCGAGGAAGACGAGAAGTGCCTTTTCAGTCGTTACGATGAACTCGCCATTTTCAGTGTCGCCCCCCCACGAGCCACGTGTCGTACCCCCACGGTCCACGCCAGACGCGTGGCAAATTAGCATAGTTGTTGTGCGCGAGTGTGTGTGTGTGCGTGAGAATCTTCTGATAGAGAGTCGGTTTTTTTTGGCGGTGCCTCTTTGCTGGTACCCCTGCAGTTGTTACATATTCCTCCTTTCTACGATCGTTCAATAACGAGGTGCTCTTTCTCTCGCGGTGCACCCAAGCTAGCGTTTTATTTGCGCGTGTGTGTGCGTCTGATGTCTTTTCAGTTGAAACTCAGACGAGATAGAAATGTGAACGGTACACATCCATGACCAGCCCAGTTCTTTGAAGCTCATTGGACAAGTTGATGCATGCAGCTTTTCTCAGTGTTTTCTTTATTATTATTTTTTTTTGCATTACGTCGGTTCCTCTGTGAATATCCGGTCGAGGCATCACCACTGCTGATGCATCTATCATTTGTTTGTTGGACCAACACTCCACCCCCCCCACCCTGTCATACCACACACTCAGAGCAGTGTGTCGCCCAACAAGCATACACTAATAGACAGTGGTGGCGCTTCTCTTGTCCGTGTGTTTTAAGCTGTTTTTATATTCAGTATATCAGGAGTGATCAATATGTTCCTTATAATCTGGGAGTATACCGTGTACAGTATGTGCTTTTGTTCTTTTGCAGTCAACAACTGTCTCGTAAGTCTTTTGGTTGGTTGCGATGTTTTCTTCTGATCGGCTTGGTTTGAAGATGTGGGCTGCCTAAACTCTTCAGTACTTTTCAAACCGACTTTTAAGAAGAACTGCAGGCTCGTTATGCAATTCGTGTCCGCACTGCAAAAATGATCCTACTTGACACAGTGAAAAACACAGATTTTCCTCCAAAAAACTCCTAAAAGTTCAGGTAATTTATGGAAAGTAATTTTTTTTCCTTTTACAACTCGTGGTATCGCAGCGTCAGAAAAATGCCTTTGTGAAGAACTTGTTCATTGGTTCGACCATAACTGTGGCTTTGCTCGACGGAAACTTTTAAAAACTACAAATAGAATAGAAATGCTTCATTAATCCCAGAGGGAAATAATAAAAAAAAAATATATATATATATATAATTGTGTTGATGACCACCATGGTTTAAAGCTGCACAATATTTAGCAATTTTCTGACTGACAGAATGACAGAATCTCAAATTTAATGAATTATTTATTCACAAGAATTGTGGAATTGATTATTTCTAAATCGACAGTTGGAGTTATTTCATACCCGGTGACCAGAGAGAAGACATTTGAAGCACACCAATATAGGAAAAACAACAAAGTCTAATTTTGAAAGGGGGAGAACATTTTTTTTTTTTGTCACGCTTGTATTTATTGCAAATTCCATCATTGCAGCCGCAGACAAATTTATATGATTAGTGAAAAAAGGTCAATTACAAACGTCTCCAAACTAAACAGGTAGGGGTCAATTGGAAACAATTTCAATGTAAAAATTATTTTACAATTAGAATCACTTAACGTTTTGTTTAGCATGTTTAAAAATAAATCAATAAATCAGACGTTCACCAGCTCTCTGCGACAGTTCACTGAGAGTGAATCAAAACGCTTCAGTTGAATTTGCGTGATTCTAGCGACATAGATCTTCATTTCCTCCGTGGCGAGACTGTTGAAACCGATTGAAAGACAAGACGTCTGATTAAACCCAGCAAAGCTGCACACGTTGCTTTATTATACCACCAGGAGCGTTTTGGTTTTAGTTTTTTTTCGGCAGGAAATTTGTGAGGAAAATTTCCACCAGTTGAGTCGGAAAGGTCCACTTTGTTTGCGAAGCTCCTGTCTGACGTTTGGAAGTGGTGATCCTGGTGGTCCCGCGCTTTCATTTCACCATTTTATTTTATTTTATTTTTTATTTTTAGCTGGACGACACTCTCGAGACAAACTGAAAGGTGGAGCCCAGCGGCTCCCCGCATCATTTCAGGGGAACCTTTCTTTGTTTTTTTTATTTTTTTGCGGTGTACCTATAAGCGCTCCCGTCTGCCATATATGCCATGTAATTCACAGGCGTCTTGAATAGCTAGAAGAAATGCTAGTAGCAGTGAAACCTGGTCGCACAGAGAGACGGGCGTGGATACCACGATGGAGACTTTGTCGTGTTTTTGACGAGGAGCTGAACCTCAAAGCTTTTTATCCTGCTCATTTAATACTTATGCATCGTGAAGCTTCTTGGTGGGGGAGGGGAGGGGGGGGGACTTTTTCTATAAGACAAAAGATGATTCAAGGAAATCGATATTTTTTCATCCTTCTTTGGTACACTGTAAATGATATCTCTTGAAATGGCCTCATACACAAAGCACAGCTTTCACTGACTTACAAAGAGGAGAAAAACAATATATATATATATATAAATATATATATATATATATATATATTTGCTGTCTGCTAAAGTTTGAAGAAGGAGAGATCTGTCAGAGAATAAATATTTTCAAATATATACTTAGATATCTATATTTTTGGATGATTATCCCTCTGATTTGGACTGTGCTTGAAACAAATCAGAGAGAAGAGGCTTTCGACGTGAACGCGTTCATTGGACTTGCTCGGCGGCTGCTTTCGTACCCGAGCAGCTTATTTTGAGGCATTTTGACTTAATCGGCTGCAGCGAGCTTCAAGCGCCGGTCACGCGCAGACCTTTTCCCCCCCGCCGGTCCACGTATTCAGCATGATTATCAGGTGCGTTCAGAGGACGAAGCAAGCTCGTGTACATGTGTTGATATTTACAGAGCTGAGTTTATATGTTAAATGCAGTCTCGGCTGATTTGCATTTATTAAATATTAGAGAAGTTGTTTTTTTGTTTTTTTCTTGAACACTTTAGATCACTTGAACACATTAGTTCTGTTTTGTTTGTTTTTTATTTTGTTTTGTTTCTTTTGTGAGTAGAGGCAGTGTTAAAGTTGCACCAGAGAAGATTCACTCGATGCGGCCACAGAGATCCGCCACTGATTGGACACTGATGCTGTAAAAAAAACAAACAAACAAAAAAAAAAAACAATCTTACCACTGTATCTCACTTTGGTAGATCTCTGTGGACGCTCATGGGTTTTTTGTTGGCCTGAAGTTCGACTCACAGGCAAGAAAAAAAAAAAAAAAAGAGACCAAGTAAAGGTACAGGATTAAACGGTTCATGGTCACTCTTTGTACATGGAACAATGATGGCATTAGAAAGTGATCTTTAATGGTGCCTGAGTACAATTATATAAATATATATACAGATAAATATATATATATGTTTTGTTTTTTTTATTTGAGGCTTTTTTAAAAAGCTGATAGATTTGTCTTGTCAAAGTGTTGTTTTTTTTCTGTTTTTTTGTTGTTGTTCATATCTGTTAATGATAACCTTACAGAGCCTATAAAGAAAAAAAATAAGCTAGCTTGAATTTTTTTTCATCCATACAGAAAAAAAAAACAAATACAAATGTTTACAACATGTAATTAACCAAATAGTAAATATGCGTTTGAGAATCAGTCTGTCAGTCCCTCGGAGCGGTGGTGATGGATTGATCTGTATTTCTTTATTTCCTGTCATTTTAAACTTGAAAATGTTGTGACTGCTTGTTATGGTTTTTTTTTGTTTTTTTTTTTTGTTTCTCCTGTTTTGAATTTATACCTGTGAGAACAGTGCTCCCTCGACTTCAAACAGATAACTCCATGATACATCAGTCTTTTTTACCTGCTGACTCCTTCACCTTACACTGAGGAGCCGTGTGTGTGTGTGTGTGTGTGTGTGTGTGTGTGTGTGTGTGTGTGTGTGTGTGTGTGTGTGTGTGTGTGTGTGTGTGTGTGTGTGTGTGTGTGGCTGCGGCTGCGTGCTGAATCCTAACTTGAGACCCCGTTGCACCTTTTGCTGTCTCTGTTTAATACGCAGCACGGTGGAGTCCACGGCGACTCCGTCTGGTGTCTGTCCAGTTTTGAGAGTTAATACAAGAAGGGGGGCATTTACCCACGTGTTGTGAATAAACCATAAAGACATGCCACTTGGTGAACATACTTGAGAACAGTTTAAAAAAACAAACATTTAAATATCAGGAAGAACCATCAAGAGGCATCCTATTCTTTAATAATTTTTTTTTGCACTACACAACAGATGATGTTGAAACAAGAAGCTGAACCGGACGATTGGTTAGAAGTCACTTTCAAGACCAAATTATTATCTTTTTCGCCAATGTTTCGCTTCAGCTTACGTGTTTTGACTCGCATTTAATTTATAACGTTTGACAGCTGCACTTTGATTTCCCTTTCTTCCTGTCTGCTTCCAGTCTTCTCACGTCGTCACTCCTCGGTCATGTTCACGATGCTTTCAGGTCTGAACTCTCGTCTGGACCCTTGTATTTTTCATGAACACGGCGATTCTCAAAAGTGTGGGGGTTGGACTCCTCCTCCCCCCCCCCACCGGGGGGCGCCAGAGGGCTTCTGAGAAACATCGGTGGATAAACTACAAATATTACTGAAGACATTGGAATTTGTAAGGAAAGAGAATTGGGTGCATTCCAGAAAATGTTAATATCATTGAAAGGTTCGTTGTCAGTTTACTTCAACACTTTTAACAGATAAAATGTCAAAACAAATTGTGCGACATTTGCAAAAAAGTAAAAAAACGGCGAAACGCAACTTCTGGCCTTCCCGACATCAAATATTTTAAGATATTCTATTTTGGATTTTCAGCATTTATCGACCCAAACAATGACGAATTAAAAAAAAAAAACAAAAAAAGCGGTGGTTTCAGCTCTGAGGTCGGCTCCTCCCACACTTTGAGATCCCCTCCATTAACATGATGTGAATTATCTTGTGGTGTTTTCATTCACTGGTGTACAGTAGTTCTCTTCCCGAGACGCAACCCGGCACGTTTGAGACTTCAGATCTGAGGTGGTCCGTTTTGCAACGGCCTGGGCAACGTTATGATGCAGCAAACACTTTAAAGAAGGAAAAAAAAAAAAAAATCACACACGTTTACTAAACATTTACAACAGCATCCAAACCCCCCCTGAGAGTTATGAGTGCAGGTTTCGCCCTCGTCTTGCACAACGGCCTTTTTTTCCTCCATTTTTCCTGATCACAGCACTTAATGCTCGACAGCGTTGCCCAGAAAGTTGCCTTGTGTATCACCAGCTTCAGCAGCAGATGTCTAGCTAGCAATTAACAATGATGTGGTCTTGTTTTCCTATCCGGGGGGGGGAGAAAAATAAATAAATAAACAATGAATGGGTGAAGTCAGACAAAAGCTACTCTACACCAAAGTGCAATTGAGCGCAGAGGGAGCACTGTTGTTTCAGCCAGCTGGTTGTGGCGTGGCCGACCCCGATGCACGAAAAAGATGGTTCTTCTCGTTTCTTGTGTTACTCTTCCAACGTTGGGTCTGTCTTCAGTCAGATGCCACATTTTTCTTTCTTTGTCTCATGTACAGCTTGATTCGGAGTTGTGTTTGTCTGCGGACAGGTACTCTTGGATCCGTATGGTTCTTTCTTTAGGCTGATGCAATGATTTTAAAAGACAATAAAAGATGTATAAAATCAGCTGTGTCTTTGTTTTCTTTGGCTGTGAGGTTTTTTTTTTTTTTTTTAGCTTTTCACTTTCACATATTGAAGTTGTGTTCCTGGATGCTTTTAGGATGGCATCTTCCTTTATTCGCTATTAGTTTTTCTTAAAGCAGCAGTGAGGTGTTTCTCTGTTATTGAGGAACTAAGAAGGGGAATTGGCAAAAAAACCTACAAAATGGAAGCAATAGAATAGATGGAAGTTTCAGTGAAGAGTGAATCACAGCGTCGCGCTCTGTCCTGTCTGCTGTGTCGTATGACCTGTTTTTCGTGCCAGGATCATGTGAGGATCACCAGGTGAAACGTTTCATAATGTTCAAGGGTTGGTGATGTTTTTTCTCCATGTGTGTTTCATGTGACTCTTGAATAAGAACTTGAGCTGGAACATTTAATTTTTAATTATTTTAATGTGACAAAGGCTTCATCCAAGTCATGTTAGGAAGAATCTTGTCTTATTTAAAAAGACGTTTTGCCAGTCCTCGACATACGCTTATTCATTTTTTTATTTAATATGTGTGAAAATAAATCTTGGCATGACAAGTTGTGCTTTTTCCAACAAGAATATAGAAAAGGGTTTAAAAGACTAAATGTGTGTCCTAAATCCCTTGTCGTATTAAATAACACATCCCCTTTGCATCTAAACTGTCATCACATCTATCTATATTTAATAATATTTACACATAATATTTACTTTAAACTAATGGTTTTATGGTTCTAATGGTTAGGGGCAATGTAGCATCAACAAATGACCTCACATGCATGTTTTTGGACGCAAACATGGGCAGAAAATGCACATTCATGCATATTTATCTTAAAATTGTGAAGAACTGTACTTAAACGTTTGCAATGTAAACGGGTTTAATAACATCGTGGTGTATATTAAAGTGGCACTTAATCCACTGGAAACAGGTGACGCGCGCATCAGATTACACCCGTGACAGCCAATCAGAAGCCAGACAGCCTCCACGAGGAAGTGCCGTGCAGTATTTAAAGCGGCGCAGTGGGGTTGTCAGTTCGCGGCGGATGTGTTTGTTGTAACTTTGTGCAGGAGACGCTTTGACAAGATGAAGGCCAACCTGCTGCTGCTCCTCCTGACCGTGTGGCTGAGCTCACAGCCCGGCTCCTGCTCCTCCTCCTCCTCGTGCTCCTCTCCTCCCTACAAGTGGTGCTCCTCTCTGGAATCAGCTGCCCAGTGTGGGGTAAGGACTGGCAATGCTGAGGCACAAACTCCGATTTAGCTCGCTTTCACCAGGAGCTACGGAGGAGCGAACCTCCGTCTGCTGTTTTGATGTGTTCACCCAGGATAGTTTACGTAAACAAACAAACAAACACTCCCGACCCTTTCTCTTTCGGACCCGTGTTGTTTTTCCACTGTGTGGTGCAGGTGGTGTCCTCTAGGGGCGCTCGAGAGCTGCAGCTGCATGATGATACTAATACTTTCAACCAGGTTGAAAATAATTGAATACGATGAAGTAACTATAATCTGATTATTCTGGACTGAATTTAATAAGTAAAGAAAATGTATTGAGCTTTTAATTGCCTGGGAAAAAATAAATGTCGGGTTGAAATTTACTATAATCACATTATTTGAAAGGGATATATTATTTAGTCTCTGCCAAATGAGGCTCCATTTGTCCATCATAGGACCATTGTCTTGTTACCAGCACTGTTTTAATACAATTATTCTTCTGGTTTCTCCTCAATAAACTTAATAATTGGGAAAATCATATGGTAATTTATCCCTAGATTTAATGTACAATATAAATGTAATTCATTTGACTGTTTGGTTTTTATTTTTGCCCTCTCCTAATCCTGTGTAGGTTTTGAAGCGGTGCCTCATGTCCAACTTCACCCGGGCCCACCTGATGGCCCCACCGGTCCAGGTGGAGGTCTACATTGAGAGTCTGTGTCCTGACTGCAGGATTTTTCTCACTGGGATGCTTTTCCCCACCTGGGTAATGCTGAACGACATCATGTCTGTCACCCTGGTGCCGTACGGTAATGCAAAGGTACTCTTCATAATTTTGGGTATTATTTATGTGACTGAACTAAGACCATGTTTACACATACCCAGGTATTTAAAAAAAAAACTGATATTTGCACATAAATGCAGCGATGAATCATCACAAATGATTATTCCTGAAAGCTCTGGCTACAGTGGAGATTTAGAAAAACTCTCTCTGTTTGCATCTAAAAGGGGAGGGGGGGGGGGGGGGGGCAATATTTGTGACATTGTGGCGTTTGTTTTTTTTATTCCAGGATTCTGATTGGCTATCATGGCTTTATGCTTTTCATTTTCACTGCCCCCGTACAGGGCGAAATATTAGTTTTTGTTAAAATCCTGGGTACATGTAAACACGGCCCAATATGTGGGGAACTGTTTTAAACAGTTGGTTGTCAATCTATTTTTTTCACTTTAAGCTCCTTAATCGCCCCTCGCATTTGGCAAACTGAGTCCAAGAAGGTGTTTTTTTTTTTTTAAACTTCTTTGATCTCATCATGTGTCCATGTTGCCTCTGTGCTCCTGGTAATTAATAAAATTAACCCATGAAATACCTTGGGTTAGGGCATCGATTAAAATGATTTACCTTTTTTCACACCTTCTAAAAATGAGCACAGTGCCACTGATTAAATAAACAGAACATCTTTTCTTTCTCTTTGTCTTTCCATCATGTTGTCAAATGTTTAGGCTTCTTAAAATACTTTATTTACATCACAGGAATCGTTCGATGGACAGAGGTATATTTTTGAGTGCCAGCACGGACAACAAGAGTGTCTGGGCAACATGATTGAGGTAATCATTGTACATTTTTTTTAATTCCCCCCCCCCCCCCCAACTATTTATAACTGTGATTTGGCGGAACTCTTCTTTTTCTTTCTTTTTTTTTTTTTCTCAGACCTGCTTACTGAACATGACGACGGCGGCTTTCCAGGTCATAAACTGCATGGAGTCTGCCTCTGATGTCATCAAGGCAGCCAAAAGTGTGAGTCTGACGGCGCCACCGTGCGCCCCCCCCCCTCAACCATGTGGTTTTTGGTTCCCAAGTCGCACACAACACGACTCTTGTGTCCCCGTGTTGTCGTCTCGCAGTGCATGGATGTGTACAGCCCGGTGCTGGACTGGGGCAGCGTCATGAGCTGTGTGGACGGCGAAGTGGGAAACGGGCTCATGCATCAGAACGCTTTGAAGACCAAGGCCCTGCAGCCGCCGCATGAATATGTACCCTGGATCACGATCGACGGGGTGAGGGGTCCGCCTCACAAACCTCGGGACGCGTTTCAAACTGCCGCTGCGGTTCCTGCAAAGTTGAACATGAATAACCTCGGGGTGCAATGATTGGACTATTTACTTTTGCTCGCGTCATTTCGTCGTAGCGACCCGTCTCAAAAAACGGTGACCCGTTGGTTTGTACTGTAGAGTCATGATGCAGTCCAGCAGTGCTCGACAAACTTTTCCTGCTCAAAACAAACATTTTGTGAACTCTGGAACCAAACGTCATATCGGCATTGATGAAGGTCTAAAACGAACCATGAATTTCAAATTAAAAGGGGCGGGGACAAAAAGCAATAACCAGCTCCTCAAAAGATAGGGGAGATTGAATTGAGAATTGACCTCTCTTCATGTAGCTTGTTGGATCCTGAGTTATTTTTAATTAACCTACGAACTATAAAGACTGTTTATTTATAGTTTATGTAACTCGCATGGCCTGCAAGTTACTCCCGTCATAACATTTGGTTTTAAAAGCCAGTTGTAGCTATGACTCATTTGAAAGACTTTTTTTGGGGTTTTTTTGTTCAGCTTTTGGTTAAACTAAGCTTTCCTGATCCACAGGAGCACACAGAGGAGCTCCAGGAGAAAGCTGAGGCGTCTCTTTTCACCCTGATCTGCAGCATGTATAAGGTACTCCTCTTCTTCTTCTTCTTCTTCTTCAGGAACATAAACGGGGCTGCAGCAAGCAGATTTTCATGGTGCTGTTTGCTACTCGTGTTTATTTTTAACACAACTGAAATTCTCATTTTCTCTTAAGGACTTATTCTCTTAGATGATGATTAACGACCCCGTTTCATGCGTTCTCTCCCTTCAGGGCCCTAAACCTGAAGCCTGCGGAGGGCGCCAGAGACACTTGAGAAGTTTCTGCTCCAGAGCGTGAAGGAGCAACGCGTCCGTCTTTCTCTGTTCCAGGTGTGGCTACTAAACTGCCGACACCCAGGAATGTCAACAAATCTGTACATGGGATTTCTGCTGTATTTCCACTTTGATCGCCCCACTTTTTTTAAAACCTCATGCGGCATAAATGTTTGACTTTCTTAAACGTGTCCTCATTGTAATCTTACAACCTGAATCCATAAAATTAAACCTTTTTATTTGTAGCACTTTGGAGATTTTGCTTGAAAAGATGAAAACTCCAATCATTTATTGTCCTGTTGAAGGCGCTATGTCATAAAGCATCTCCAGCCCTGTGACATTTTAGGAAAAAGAGACGGTGCGTTATATATACATGAAGTGTTGATGATCTCATGACTCTCTTCACATGGTTGTCGTGGCTTATGTACCAGACTCCCTCATGGCTTACAATTCTATACCGGTTTTGTTTGGCATCTATTTAAAAAGACAACACTTTACCTGCAAAATTCTTTCTATGAAACTCGGGATCATAACTGAAGGGACTGAAATTTCATGACTAACTAACGCACATGTTTGGCATTTAGGTTTTTAAACTGGAGTTCATGTGGGTACACATCAGAGAGGGCAGGGTTGTTGGAGTTCATAACATCTCATTAAGAAAATACGGCGTGTTTAGAGTACAAACGAACAAAGTGTGTTAATACGGTGTAAAAAAAAAAAAAAAACCCAAAGTGGTGCATTGTGGACAGGAGGTTAATAAAAGCCAGATTCTGGCCGGCCTAACCAGACTGTCTGGATTCGTGAGGCTTGCAGATCCTCCAGTCAGATAGACAGCCAGCCCTCCTCCTCCCATCATTATTTATGCTTTGTGTACCAATTTTTTTTATTTTTTTTTGCTTTTTGTCGGGGAAAAAAAATATAAGACAACCACTGCTTTTGTGTTGCAGTTTGCGAAATGCCAGTTGCAAATGCAAACCCAAAACAGTGCAGTGGAAGTCTTGAGTGTTTATCATAACAATGACGGCTGTGGGCTGTGGAGAGGCGTGGCGACGGCTCAAACCTCCCGGGTGACATCCCAGTGAAGTGTTGGTGTCACCATATCTACTCTTAAATGTGGTTCCCGCGTCGTCCTCTTTTTGGCGTTTTCCTCCAAATGGTTTTGTTCCACTGCAGCTGTAAATATGAGAAGAAACAATTCATCAAAGTTTTTCAACATTGCAGAGGTAAGGGTGGTTAATTAAACTATGAGACTAATTAGAATGCCAATACTATTTGTTGGTAGAAGATGGCAAGTTAAAATGTTGATGGGGAGGTTGTGTTGAGATTACTGAGTATATTAATGGGGCCTTTGTGTGTCGGAACAGTTGGATTAATTGTATCGACGAGGAGTTGTATGTTGAATGTAATTCTCAATGTAGGAAGTCAACACAGACGTGTGTCTTTTAGTCAACAAAACAAAACTGGAGCGTGTCGACAATCCTTTCTAAAAAAGGTGAAACTCCCAAAGCAGATGGGGAGATAGGGTCACGGGATACGCAGAAAACAAGGCCTCTCAGATGTTTGTCTCCGACGCTGACGCTGAGAACGAGACGCCCCAAGAGCTAAATCTCAAATACCGTCTCCCTCTGAGAATCGCCTATTGTGTCCAAGGTGATCGTGTGTGGGTCTCAGGACCCGTGATCTGATAAACGTTCCAAAAATAATCCCCGAGTGGGCTTCCGAGAGGGCTCGTCACATTTTCACAACAGCCCTGTTTTGCGGTTTACCTTTACAAACCATGGAGTCAGAAAAAAATAAAACACTTCCAAGACATTTTCAGTAAAATGCATTTTTGACCATTAATCATTTTTTTGGATTTAATAAAGTAAAACTTTACATTGTAGAACCAATAGTGTTGTCCAAATACGCATGCCAATAACTATAGGTCTAATAGTATGGAAGAATAACTGTTGTTGTGATGCCATCATGAAATCAGTTGCAGGAAAGGTTACCGCAATTTCACAGTGTTTGAAACGTTTAAGTTTATATGTTACGAATAGAAATGACTGACGTAACGACAACTTTACAGTGGTATTCAAATAAGTTTGAGCTCATGCGTCAATGTAGTGCGTGAAAAACCTGATTTAGTCATAGCGTGAAATTTATACGCCTGATAAGAGGCACAAAAAATGAGAAGAAACCAAGTCACTGTGTCCACCTCATGTTCAAAAGCAGCATTACTTAGATTTGTGAGAACATTGGATTGTGTCGACCCTTCAGAAAACTTAAATTAGGCAGTTTAAGATCTGCAATGGGGGGGGGTGGATCAAAATATCTCTAATATGATTAAAATGGTGAAGAAAGAATTGTAAATACATGCAAAACAAGCTGTCCCAAATAGAAATGAGGTACATATTCATGCCCCTTTCTCACTTCTCTATTAATAATTCAGAGAGCTTCTCAGATCTTTCACAACAAAGGTATTTATTGTTCCATTTATTCACAATCTAGTTTGAATGAACTATATTTTAAATATATTAAAATGGATTTCATAAATGCACACCGTTCCAAATTGTATAGATGCACCGATGCATACATCCTCATACACACCCACACTCGGTATACTTTCACTTTCATACACACAAACTGCTAGACATGTATACGGATATTCACATGATACACAAGTACACACACACACACACACACACACACACACACTGATACATTCTTCAGTCAGTTATTAAACATTGAATAAAATATGATTCTGCTGTTGCATCAAGGATGAAATCATGTCATGACTCGTACACTAAACAGACCAGGAGTTGAAGAGCGCCAGTGCATCGTCCTCGTTTCAGTGAGAAAGATGAAGCGAAGCGACGGTACAAGTAAACACGTAGCGTACGAAGACAAAGCAGGGTGACGTCTCGGAATAAACGGCGCCGCGGTGGACTGAGCAGTTTCCACTTCCCAAAGAATCAGGTTGTGCCGAATGAGGCCAAACCTCCAGTGATTTTAATGTGAGAAAGTTTGCCGACAGCCGTCTTGTACTTCAGTGTTTAGGTTGCACTTAAACTCATTCTCCAAAAATAATTTAAAAAATCTTATGAAGCACCCAGATCCCTCAGATCATCTGGAACAGCTTTACTGAGAGTTCAGGAGATCAACACCAAACGTGCTCAAGAAGTTTCTCTGTTCTCCACCTATTTATTTATGGAATAAACGTCCAGAGTTATAGCGGACCAGTGAATGAATCCAACTTTTTGTTCTGGAATCCTGTATCTATACTGGGTTTTTTTTGTGTTTTTAATAATAGTCCATAATTGCATTTATTCTATGTTCAATTCCACGTGTTTTTTGATTTAAATCAGGGGTGTCCAACATGCGGCCCGGGGGCCAGAACCGGCCTGCCATGTGATTTTTTTTTTTTTAAGTATAAATATGAAAACTGACAGAGGCTGATCTACAAACATTAGATTGTCAAAAATGACATTCAAAACCGCCCTTGGTCAGAATTTGACTCCCGACATTAATGCATCTGTGGAGGTCACATAACACCACACCTTTCACAATAAAACAATGAGTACAACTTACGTGAATTGATACTTTAGACACGTAAACTCAAAACAATTTCCAGATGATGACAAATTGTTTTAATCCCGAATACGATATCCAGATACAGGTGACTGAGGGTTTTTTTTTGTGGGGTTTTTTTGTGTTTTTTTGCAAATATAATAGTATCTGATTAACTTTAATATGTATATTTCAGAATAGACTGGCAAATTCTTGCAGTTACAAAAGGATCAAAAGAAATAAAGACTTTGCATTTGTCCATATCTGCAGTTTAACATGTTATGTTTGACTTGTTCGGCCCTCCAGAGGTCAGATTAGGGTGGATGTGGCCCCTCAACTGAAATCAATTTGACACCCCTGATTTAAATAATCACCATTTTTTATTTGAATGCATTTCAGACCAAGAGGCAGTGGACTTCGGAGCAGGACCCCGGCACTGAGCTCCCCCACTTCCCTGATGTGAAATGTGCTGTGAAGAGGCTCTGCTCGGGCCCCCCCCAGCTGCCCCGGCTGTGCTGCAGACCATCTGCCCAGGACGGCCCGAAAGACGGCCCCCCATCCGTCCCCCTGGGCATCAGGCCCTCCAGGAGCCTGGGGACTCTGACCAGCTGCTTCTCCAGAGGCTTGTAAGTGTTGTATGAATCCTTATCACCGTAATCCTCCAAATTAAACTCATTCAAAGCAAACTATCTACAATGCAAACAACTGACCTCCTCAGTGGAGTCGATCAAGTTGTTTTACCTGCATAACATAAGAGCTTTCGTCAAGACTGAGGCCGTTTCATCTCTGAATCATAAGGCAATCTCATTTTGAAATATTAATTGTGCTATAATTGGTTCAGTTAAAAAAAAAAAGACTTATTTTTTATTTATCAAACTTGTGTTCCCTCTGAAAATGTTAATTCTTCTGTAGTTGCCAGACTGTGGGGCAGCCTTTCAGGCTTAGTGATTAAACGTGTATCGGCACAATCAGTAACTAAACCCTGTGACTGCAGCACGTTGTGCTCATGTAAGTCAACACACCGGAGAACTTTGCAGCTCCTTTTAGTTGCCTCCCTGCTTAATTTAGGTAAAAGTTTATTTTCTTCTTGAGCATATGATTAACAGCATCCCTCTTCAGCCCCCCCCCCCCCCCTTCTCTATCGCACTGTGCTTTGTAATTATCGCTACAAATATTCACATAAACAGAACTGTTATGATCGCTTCCATCATGACTGTCAAGCTCCTGCTGCGGTGTGTGTGTGTGTGTGTGTGTGTGTGTGTGTGTGTGTGTGTGTGTGTGTGTGTGTGTGTGTGTGTGTGTGTGTGTGTGTGTGTGTGTGTGTGTGTGTGTGTGTGTGTGTAAAATATGTCCTCTCTTCTGTCACATGTGGTTGAGAGAATGATGCAGCTGCGTTGGTTTGAATACGTCAGCAGTTGTAATGCATTTGGGAGCTGGTGGGTTTCGGGCTGTACTTCATGATAAAGACATGCTTGTTGGGTGGCCACCAACCAGGCGTTCTGCTCTATTTGAACACTCCGGTCCTTCGTCATCATTTCCCCTGTGCGGCGTCCGGACAAAAAGTCTTCGGCTGTCACACAAATCAAACGGCAACCTGCCGGTGAACTATGTTCTGCGGCTTATGTAAAAGCCTCGTTGTTTATCACGGCTCCCGTATAGTAGTAATGAGACTGAAGGGAGCGTTCATATCGCTTCACGTCGATGGTGGCACTTGCCATGTGAAATACATGCTGAGTGTGAGCAGAACACTGGGGGGGGGGGCAAAGGGTCCAGAGTTCATCTTGTGTTAGTTTATTTCCTGTGGATCATCTTCGTTCTGCGCGATATGTCTCCTGCTTCCTCAACAATACTCATCTCAGCCTCGTCACTCTTTAATCCACACATTTGATAGGAATCCCACAAAAAAAAAACACCGAAATGGGATGAATAGAGATACCAAGTGACCAGAAGATAGAAAGAGAGAAAAGAAAGCCACCAAAAAAAGCCAGAAGAAAACACAAGGCAACACCAGAGGGATATGGCTCATATCTGGAACCAAATTCAGACACACAGACAAAAAATTAAATGCGGACAGGACAGTATGAGTGACATGAATGATTAAGAATAGCCTCACATAGATGTCACAAAAAGTCTCAAATGAGACCAAGAATGACCAACATTAGAACAATTATTACTGTGAAGGGATGTGAAATCACTGCAAACTGATGTGAGGTGATACACAGAGCTATCACACACTCGTTGCAATGCGATTTGTCCATGTTGGAAATAGATATAACCGAAGATTTGTTTTGAATAATATCCTGCTTCCATGGCAGTTTCGGAGAGAAACACCGTGCAAGTAGTTTTCTCTCGGCCACAAACAAAATACATACAACACTGTTTTCCTACCAAGCGGTAAGTGTTGCAAATCATTGCTCAAGGACACAACGGGAACAATCTCATGACTGCAGCAGCAACACCAACATCGCATGTGGACTGATATTATTAGGTTGGGAAACCAGAAAGGCGTCCATGCGCATATGAATTATTATCATTATGGTTTCATATCTGCTTTGTTCTCACACTGTTGTGATTATCGGAGTCGTCAATATCATTCAACCTGGAAGTGAAGACATGCAGGCCGATCGTTTGTGTGTCTGAGCAGCACTAGTAGAAGTGGGTTTATGACCCGCTTTTATTTATTCCATAAATGTTTACATGCCAGCGGGTAAATCACAGCACCACAAAGTTGAAAATGGATGGATGACAAAGTAACTCTGCCTCAACAACAATTATACCATTTGTAGTGTTACTAATAGTGAGTCGTTAATTACAATTGTCAGTCACTTACTGCTCCAATATGTTTGCAAATGATTTATTTGAGAAGTAGCCGAGTTGTTGACAAAATAAAAGTGACCTGGAAAAGTACTTTTTCTGTAAATTTTATTTGCTTTTCTCATGTCTTAATTATGCTCATGTAGTAGTATTGCCGACACATTAGTTAGATTGTATCAGTTAGATCAGTTCATAGGAAATGAAATGATATAACACAAATATTGAATGTTTGATTTAACACCGTCCAGTGTTTGATAAAGCGCTGCTGCAGGTCCGATTGCAGTGGAGATAAAGGAGCCATGCAATACCAGGATGAACATCTTTCTCTGTAAAAACTGATTTGTAGACGAGTGATGACGGGAATAAGAAGCAACAGAACAGCTGAGATTAACGACCACCATGTGTTCTGCAGCAGAGAGCTTTTAGGAAGGGAAGCTGATCTTTATTAATACATGTGATCTCCAGCAAACTGGGAGCAGCTAACATAGGCTAAAGCTAACTGTCCACTCGTTTTTTGTTTTCATAACCAGAATCTGCATTATTTATTCCATAATAGTAATTGTGAGTGAAGTATTGCTAAAAGTAATGGCATTACAGTAATTACAGTTAATTATATCCACGGATATATCAATTATTTCAACAAAAGGCGTGTATCATCTGGACGTAAGCTCTTCTTGCAAGACATTAATTTAAGTTTTAATTAAGAGAAGATACTCGAGATGAACTATTGACACGGAGGTATCCTGCATATAAGCAAGTAGTAACTGAGGATGCAAGAGCAATATAGATATGTTTCTCCAGTAAACAGGAGTTTCATGAAATAGTAACACTGTAGCTTTTTACTGGAGGCAAAAGCTATATATAGTGCAATAACTCCATGTATCTCCCAACACTGACAGGAACAAAGTGATAGAAGATGGATGGAGGAAAGGACATTTTTTTAAAACTCTACAGAAGCCACTTTTACTCTGGTTTTACATCACAGAGCAGCCATGGTTTAAAAAAAAAAAATCTGGTTTTATGCTGGAATTGGGGAACATTGGAGTCTAGTCTGCCCCCACCTGTGGGAACTGGGAGCTCCAGATGGAGGAATCTGAGTAAGCAAAATGTTGTCTAAGAGCCCTGGTTTGTATTTCTGTTTGGTTGGGGATTAGACTTTCTGGAAAATCTCAGGAGATGGATCCAGGAGGGAGCAGAAGGCCTCCCAAAAATAATAGGATGAACAGGGTTTTCCAAAACCGACGTCATTGTCAGTCCAGTGTTTTAATGAACATTTGGGGTGTTGTGGAAGCTTGGATTGAATAGGATTGGATTAATATAAGAAAAAGTGCACTGGTTTCATGAAATAATAATAAAAGACTTGATGGACACATGATTACATCAGCGCCCTCTGCTGCCGGCTTCGTCTTCAGCTTGATAAACCCCAGAAAAGAGTCAGGCCCCTTTTCAGACAGATGAGATGACTGTTAATACAGACTTTCATTGTGAACTTTTTTTCCGGTTGGTAGAATTTATCACGCACTCGACAAAGTGGAAGATGGGGCCCAATTTATGTCTTGTTCTGCGCGAAGCGGAATATTTTGTGACATACGGACCGCCGACGTGCTAAAAAGTCAACCTATTTAGACGATTTTCTCACCGGCGCTCTGGTGGAGCCTCTCTCTGTGTCGAAGTGTTAACTGTGCAGCTCAAACATCTTCTGTCTGCCACATGACTGAAACACTGACGTGCCTCAGGGCCGGCCCAGGCCAGATCAACTTCAGATGTATTGAACCTGAGGAGGAAAACATCTCTGGCCAAAAACATCGTCAGTTCAAGTCGGTTCAAGTTTAGTTGCTTCATATCAGACAATAAGTGTCATTAATTAGCTTTTTTTCCCTCCAATTCCTGAGAAAAAGTAGCGTTTTCTTTAAATGCCATGGTGGTTACGGATTGAAAACAGTTGTCTAAACTGTAAAATTTCCATTGGACATGACTGCGTTTAATCCGAACGAAAACAGAGACGCTGTTTGCGTCTGACTTCAGACGACAGCTTTGAGAGTTTATCCACACGACGTTTCAGCCGGAGAACAAAGTCTTTCCCGCAGTTTTCCACCAGCTGTTTGTCATAGGTTCTGTCTGGTGTCAGATGATCTGGCTCCCTGGGTTATTTCAGTTTCTCTCGAAAAACACACCGGCGCTGAGCTGGGAGTCCTTTATCACAGGAGAAACTTTTTCTCACTCTCTGACGACAAACAAAGCGAGTGGGCGGTGGATGATGTTGCCTCTGGTCACAGATAGAGAGCGCCATCGTGACAGCGCCCCATGCTCGCTATAGCTTTTATCTACCTCTGCTTTTTATAGTCAGAGGTCCCGCATGTGACTCTTCCTGGTGTGCGCTCAGAGCATGTGAAAGGCAAAGAGGCCGTCTCTGAGGATTTAGGCACTTCGACAACAAATAGCACCTCAGGGACGCGAGGGGGAAAGAAAGCCTGAGTGTTCAGAGTCACAGTGAGCAGAGAGAAGAAAGGTGAGCTGCAAAAGGCCGAGCCATGCGACTGCTTAATGTTTATACACTGGAGGAACTCCGGGCGGAAGTCATTATAGACCACAGATTGAAGTTGATGAACTATATGATCCTTGAGATTACGAGTGAGGGAGGAAATCGAGGGAGGCAGAGGGCCGGGGAGAGGAGCCGAACGAGGTGATCCGTCATGCTTCTCCTCCCTGTAAATCAGACGTCCATATTTAGTTGGAGAGAGGGAAGGCCGAGCGGTAATGTAAACAAAGCCTGGGGGGAGGAAGGGAGGGAGGGAGGGAGGGAGGGAGAGTACATCAACACTGATGTTTGAGTGTATCGCCCAGCACGGCAGGCAGCGTGGTCATTATAGGAAGGGACGCGGAAAGACGGAGCTGATAAGCTTCACATGAAGGGAAAAAGCCTGATAGTGAGTAGCCGTGTTGACTTTTGAACTTTTTGTTCTTTTTTTTGTTTGGTTTTTTGGCATTTTGAAACTTAGATTTGAGAGTTTGGGAGGAATCATGAGGGGGCACAGGTTTCGAGGACCGGGCGTGACGCCTTAGCTTCACCTGGAAAGTAGGAAGTCAAGAGCTGACGGGCGGCGGGAACGATCGCAACAACTCTCAAAATACAGAACAGCGAGGGGAGGCTGGGAATCAGAGAGAAACTGATAGGAAAACTGCACCTCTAGGCCGACCTTTACCATGAGTGACCTGTGCACCGAGAGCTCTGAGGAGGAGCAGTCTGATGTTGAGGCGTCTCCTCAAGAGCGCAGGATGACCCGGCCGCCCGTCATCCAGCTCTTGCCCCGGTCCAGACCAGGGTCAGCAGGAGGATCCCCAAAGGTCTCGCCCAAGGATTCGCCTCGAGGGTCCCCTCGAGGGTCCCCGCGAAACTCCCCGCTGCTTCTGAGGAAGCTGCTGGTGAATCGCAGCATCAACCTGCAGAGGCGCCGCTTCACTCTCGCCCACACACCCAGGTACAGTCTGACGCTCTCGGGCCAAGGTGGACAACATGACGGGACAGAGAACAAAACAAAAACAAAAAACATTTGGCTTTGTTTAATTCGGACTAAACAGGTCATAGCTGGTGTCGTAGCATTCAAGTGGTAAAGAGACGAAACCATGTTCAGATCATCTCAACGGGAGCAGCAGACTTTCTCAATTATTTCTAAGTCTTGTTTTTCGATACGTCGTTTCTTTGATGTGTGCGACATGAAAGAGAGGGTGCAAACATGTGAACACGGATCTGCTGTGGAAATTGGCTAAAAGAGTCTGAAAACATTGTCACTGGCCAGAAATCCATCATCGCACAGTCACACGCAAAATCTCATCACACTGACTAAATGAGCAATGAGCTGTGCTGAGGAGGAAAACCGGGGATATTCAGTTCTGCACAATACCAACATATGTTATTTTATTTTTTTTTGGTAAAGATATTATATTTAAATTGAAAATCTATGCAGACCTTTAAAATCCCCTGTGTCGGCACGTGGCATCATTTCCCATTCATTCACGTTTTTCAGGACGGTGTTTCCATCATGTCCTCCTGTGACTTTTCAGCTGAAGTCGTTCAGTAACACGTGATCTCCAGGTCTGCTGTTGGTTTTAATCCACGACAGGTGTGAGTGTTTGTCCTGGGCTCCGTGCGGCAGCGCTCGTATTCGGTCTGCGCGGCATCGCCTCGGCAAACACGGCTCAGCCACGTCTCTGGACCCGCGGTTTGTTGTCAGTGGCAGAGTGCTCTTTTTTTGTAATTGCCCCCAGGGCAATGAAACGTACCTAACACATGCCGGATATTTCCCCGCTGGTGCTTCAAACACTTTAAATGTATTTATTTGTAATAGTGGCCGTAAACCTACCTGTCGATAGCTTTAGTTTTATGAGCCGTAATTGTATCACGCAAGGCGCATGATTCCAATGCACATCAAACATTTACATGGTTAACAGTGTCGGGATGAGAGTTGAACAATCAGTAAATCCTAAATGAGCAGACAGGGCCTTAAAACTTATACGCGACGAGATAAGCAAACAGACAAATATTGGCCTTCGAGGGGACGGTTTATTTCTCTGCTGGCGAGTTACAAACACTTTCAAGGAAGAGCCTGTTGTGGAAAATTTTAAAGCACCGTAAAACAAAATCTTGCGCACATGCTTGCTATTTCTTCGCCAGTGTTTACTCTCCACATATACACACTTGGGTGTAGACGCCATACACGTAGGGGCTGTTACAGTGACGTGAGCTCACATCCACCTTAGTGAAACAAAATTAAAAGCCCGGAGGAGCACGAACACAGTGTTGTAAACGCAGTCCCACGTTTATTGGTCTTAGAAGTAAGTATTAAACATTCCCAAAGAGGTCACTGCCTGCTGGAAGTCTGGAAAAGTGTTTATAGGTTCATTCACCTTTATAAACATGGCGTTTGTTCCAGCTTTATTGAACAGACGAGCCGAGCACAGTTTCATTAATTTCAGTGAGTCTGTTCAAAGTCTAAATATTAGAGAACGGGATTGCAGTCCTGGGAGGGGGGTTTCAAGGGTTTGTCAGGAAAGAATAGATATCCAACATGTCAGCGTTTATATTACGCAGCTCTGAGTTCAGGCTGTGGAGGAAGCTTCCTCTCTGCTGGGTTTGAGCAGCGTCCCATCATGTCAGACGCGATATAAATGGCCGGCGTTGAGTTATTGCAGGATGACAAGAGGAGGAATTAAACAAACCGGGGGGTTTAAATGTCACGAGTGTTTCAAATATAGAACATGGCCCCGCAAAGTTATTTTCACTTAGTGTCCGGGTTGATGAAACTTTCTGTTCTGTCTCTCTGTTATGTCTCTCACCGATAAGAAAACGTGGAATCCAGCCTTGTTAATGGGCCGACGAGGCGCAAATAAAACGCTAATCTATTGATGAAGAGCTTCAGCTCTCTGGTCACCCAGGAGGATTCTCTTCCAGGACAAATACATATAAACTAATATTTGCTCCCCGGCCCTTTATGACTTGTTAAATATTTTGGGAGTATATCACATTTGATCATGTGGGTTGTGTGTTCTGCTGGTTGGTGTTAGGGTGAGATAGATATATGCTCACAGAATTTGGACTATTGTTGGAAAAACGAGACCTTCTGCTATCGCTTCTCATTGCTGAGCGTAAATAGCTTCCCAGCATTCATATTTTTAATGTGTACATCTTCTAAATTGCTTCATCCAAATGAGTATGGACCTACACGTGCAATGGTAGAACATAGAAAACTCCACAAGAACACTCCAAGCCTTTACCGACACTCTAACGACTGATTTTCTCTACTGAAATAATTTTCTGAATTTTTTTTTTTTTTTTTTTAAATCAAGTTTGTAGCTTCAGGTTTATTGTAATCTGAAATTTGAGGAAATGTTCAATTGATATTTTACTCATTATTCCTATACCTTCATGGGCTACTCCGGCGGAACTGAATAAATAAGTCGTTGTACTTTGTTACTGAGAAGATAGTTGTTCTATTGGGTACGACCACATATCTGTTATACGGTACACGCTTGATATGTGTTTGCTTTGTTTGGAAGATTGGACCAAAGTTATAATGCTGATGAGATTACAAACGTTGACAATATATTGGGTGTGTAAGAAGAGAAACGCTTGTGCAACGTGTACATCACACAGTGTTGCAACATATTTATTTTAGGACTTATAGTCCTACATTTAAACATAATATCTATGTTTTTTGTGTTTTTTTCCCATCTTACAATCCTAAAACCATGTCGCTTCTTGTTTAAACATCCATAATTATAATTCAGGGTTCGTAAAATACAAATCTTGACACAAGTACTTCCACTTTTACGTGTGTGAAGTCCTTCTGGCAGCACTGTTGCTACTGCGGTTCGCACTGTTACTTCACAGCAACAAAAAGCTCCAGTTCAGTTCGATGTCTTCCTGTCAAGAGATTGCATGTTGTTCCCTCCTGACGTGTGTTTTGGTGGTGAAGGGGATGACTCGATGAATATCCTCAAGGCGTGTGTGGGGATTATTGTGTGCGTCTCTCTGTGTTCACCGTGTGAATGTGCAGACAAGGTGTCTATTGACTGCGAACGGCGACGATATACAGAACCGGATGCGGCAACTTTACTCATCTGGAGCCCTAAACAAGAAACGTGTTTGAAATTGTTGGCATAAAGAACAGAAACAGAAGTGTTTTCACTTTAAGCCATTTTATGTGTGTGCAACCATGTAATTTAAAATGTTTGTCCTGTCTCTACTAGGAGTATAATCAGACCTGCACGCTCTCAACTCATCAACATGTATTTCCTCCCGTCATCCACTAGAGGCCGCTGTGTTGTGAAACATGAGCCGATGGGACTTTTGTTTGTGTGATGGGTCGAAGTTGACATTGGCGTTTGTTGGATTTTGACTCTATTGGGACTTTTTTTTTTTTTTTTTTTAGGAAGACTGTAAATGGCTTGAAAGAATTCTTCTGGCCTGATGCTGAGGAGAAATAAAGTTTGCACATTGGTCAATGCAGGCGTGTTTTCTGCCAGACTCTGGACAGGCTGACACGGTTGATGAATAGTGGAAAAAGGACAAACTGTGCAGGAATCCCAGAGAAAGTCTGACACTTCCAGTTGTTTGACTTATTCTATATTTTAAAGTGAGCCATTTATCTATCCGTGACGTATATCCTCCTGTTAGGCTACAGATATAAGCAAGTTATCACTCATCGAAATGTATAACCTGGATTTACTGAAGGTTTATGTATATGTCGATACTTTCAAACTCATTGTGAAGTTTGACCTGACGAATCTCGTGTCTAGATCTTCTCCATACAGCTGCTTAATGTCAACGTTATTGTGGGCTGGACGGTGGACATCTTCTTTTTCCCCGCTTCTTCATCACTACCACATTCTCAACATAATTAAATAATGAAATAATATGATATGATAGGAAATTGTGTTTTATACTCTTCAAACTCTTCTTTTTTTCTTCTTTCCTCTTTCTTCTTCTTTTTCCTCCCCCTCTTCTGCTCCAATGTTCTCCATATCATTGACAATATTACCTGTACACCACCTTTTTGTGCGCCCTGGCTTCCGTCTTCTACTTTCAATATTAATACCTCTCTGCCCCACCTTGTCTACCGTGGACGGCTCTTCGCTGCGGTGAAAAGAAAAACAAATGACGCAGATCCATCCACGACGGCCCGTCTCTTGTCTGAATTATTTGCACTGTCATGCGTTTGATGACGGCAAATATTTGTTAAACACCGCGCAGGATATTGTGCGAATCAGATGGCTTACACCATGACATGACGGCAGATAGCTCAATATTTAAAAAGGAAAATTGAGTCACCTTTGGTTGGGGCAAGGGGGGGAAGATAGAAAAGCGAGCACACGCAATATTGAAGTATTGATTGGCCAGTAAAGTATTGCTGCTGCTGGCATGGAGGCAGGACGGTCACACGCAGACGTCAAACTGCACTCCTCTGATGATAAACTGATGCAGCACAGTGGGACGTTGTGAATGTGTCAGTAGGTTTACTTCTACACGCAGGGACTGTCATTTTCTCTTTTTCTGCAGTTTGCTCCATGTCTCTCTCTCTCTCTCTCTCTCTCTCTCTCTCTCTCTCTCTCTCTCTCTCTCTCTCTCTCCCCCCTCCCAAACACCCAGAATCCCACCCCTTCGCTCACCCTCCTCCACACTCTCTCTCTCTCTCTCTCTCTCTCTCTCTCTCTCTCCCTCTCTCTCTCTTCGCCTCTCACTCTCGGGGGAGATAGTGTTGTTGTTTGTTGTTTTAAGCCCGAGTTTGGTCCCACCACTCTCAGGAGAGCAGAGAGGAGAAGAGAGAGCAGAAGTCTGTTATGGCCCGCTGACAGGGACGACGTGGGACAGCCCACTCCGGGGAGCATCTGATGGGATTATAACACTCTTTCCAGCTCATTTTTTTTCTCCCCCCCCCCCCTCCCTCACTAAGAATAACTCTGCTCAGTCTGCTGGTGGTGCATTGTCACAGAGGTGAGCTTTCACTCTGGTGAACCGCTTTGAGTCAAGGTTTGGCGTCTCCCCTGACTTTTAAAAGACAGAGAACACCTTGGGGGGTGGGGTGGGGGGGAGTGGGGGTCACTGTGGAGGAGTTTAGTTTCATCGCTTTTGGAGCTCCTCCGCAAGAACTCAAGCTTGTGTCCTCTTCAGGAGCTCAAAGAAAGACAACAACATCAACAACAACAACAAAAAAGAAACACAAGAGAAGCGTTTATCTTGGCACATCTGTGGTGAGCTGAAAGGACGAGGGTGAGGAATTAATCCCAGACGAGCATTGACAGCTGACACTATCCTCACTTGTACTTGATTTGATTCCGCCCAGACTTTCTCTGTCAGTGAGACGATACGCTAACTCACTCTATGATGGGTCTTTAGCAGCCAAGGCTCTTTGCCTTTTTAGGCTGTTCACACACACACGCACACAAACACACACATGCACAAACACGCACACACACACACACACACTTTAAGCTGATTTGAACTTTTCAGATTCCTCATCCTCCACTAAAACAAATGGACGTGTCCTGAGCACTGGGAACAAAATATGAACTGCATATTTTTGAATGCACTTTAGTTCTTTCTTTCTGGAGCTGAATCACTTCTGGCTTGTGGAGCTTTATCTCGTAAACACAGAGCCAGACTCAGCAGGCCTGACTGACTGTTGTGCGTTGATCGTACCCTGGTGCACCCGAGGAGACTTTTTGCTGTTTTGCATCGTTTTTGCATTTTCCTGTCTTGGATCTGTTTTTTCCCGGCACCAACCTGCCAGAGGAAGCGCTGCAGCTTGTGACCACAGACAACACACAGGAGTTCGGACAGCTTCTTCTTCTTCTGGCAGCATGGGGGCTTTATTCACGCCACAGAAGTTCATTCTCTCTCTTTGCCACCGAACGGCGGCTGCTTTGATCATTCCCTGAACTTTTCCTCGGTACTTTTCAAACCTGCTTTAAAAAAAAAAAAAAGAAGAAGATGAACAAAGACTCTCGTTTTTCCCGGAAGACGCACGGCAGCTTCTCTACACGGAGGCACTCGTGCATTGGGTATGTATCAAGTTTTGTGTTTTGGAGTTGAGAGATTGTGATTGCTGTTTTGAGGGAACCTGACACACAGCGAGCCGATGTGGGAATTCTATCACAGCGCTCCAGTGCTGCAGTGCTTCTCGCTGTGGTGTTAATCGGATGATTTACTGGGATCCGTCCTCGGTTTCGGTCCGAGTTGTGTTTTGTTCACACACTCCAGAAACGTGTACGGGATGCAAATCCCCCTGCTGTAAACAACGACTGTGTCAAGTGCTGAGTGTGCAGCTGTCTGCTGAGTTAAACTCAGGATCAAGACCATCTAATGCCCCAAACAAACACCAGAAATGTGAACGTATGAATGCTCCGGTGAAGCTGCTGGGGCGACTTTTGGGCGACTGGCCAGGACCCAGCGACGTCGTCTGTGTTGCATATCATGTCGTCCACAGCTTTATGTTTTTTTGGACGAATGCTGAAGAATAATTGAAGCTTGCTTTTCTATGTTGTCCTCTAGGAACCAAAACATAAAGGGGGGGGGGGGGGAAGAAAATAACTTCTCAAATGAAATGGTTTCATGCCAACATGGGCCCCTTTATATACTGATGAGAGTCTTTAAAGAAAGTATAGTTGTAACATGATACAAATGCGTAATCAGCAGACTGGAGATGGGAAGAACATAAAAGTTACTACAGCCGTCATGAGATCCCTGCAGGACACTTTGTTACGTAAGTTTACAGACCCAAAAGACAAAGGCTTGATACATGAAATGCAAGAATAGACACACAGTAAGAGGTAGCATTTATATATATGTGTGTGTGTGTGTGTGTGTGTGTGTGTGTGTGTGTGTGTGTGTGTGTGTGTGTGTGTGTGTGTGTGTGTGTGTGTGTGTGTGTGTGCGTGTGTGTGTGTGTGTGTGTGTGTGTGTGTGTGTGTGTGTGTGTGTGTGTGTGTGTGTATATATATATATATCAATGCTCAGGGTCCTAAAGGCCAACATAGCTCTTGACAACTACAGAATTAAGATGGACTGTAAAACATTCCAAAAAAAAAAGAAGGAACCTTTTTCACGATTGCCCCCAAAACAAACAAACAAACAAACAAAAAAAAACAAACCCAGAGAGCAGCTGTGGGAATTTTTTTGTTCAGGCAGTGCAGGAAACTTCTCTGAGCTCTGGGCATAAGACATGTGCCTCACAAGTGTCATCTGAACTCCTCCAGCCGTGAGCCTGTTTGGATCATATGAGGAGATCAAAGCAGGAGATTTTAGACCACAGCCAGAAATACAGACGTGCAGAAGGGAACAGAACAAGCCTCTATTCTCCTATTACCTGATCTGAACACTGAGCTTCCTGACTTAAAAAAAAAAAAAAAAACACACACAAAGAAAACAGTTGGCTGATGGGAGTTTGAGATCAAAGCCAAGTTCACTCCTTGTTTTGTGCTTCTGGTACAAGTTCATATGATATTTCATTTTGTAGATGCTGCTGCTGCCATTACCTCTTATTAGGTTAGCATTAATAATGTAAAATTATTTCGGTTCAAAGTTGTTGTTTTTTTTTCTACACACACGCACACACACACACACACACACACACACACACACACACACACACACACACACACACACACACACACACACACACACACACACACACACACACACACACACACACACACACACACACACACTGAGACAAAGCAGCTTCTGTCATGTCGACTGTGTCCATCACAATAGCGACAGCTCTTATCCTCACTTGTACTAACAGTACCAGGACACTATTCATCCTCTGCTCCCCCTCCCCCTCATCTGGCGCCTCCTCAACAATACACAACTCTTTTTCTCCACGGCGTCTCCGGCATCAGGGTGCATTTCGACGTCATGTTCGACCGCCGGCAATTGGAGCTCTCAAACGGCTCCCTGAGAAAGTGGCTGACACCGCGGTGACAGTTTGAGAAGACGCCGCTTATCTGGGGCAGAAGATGACGAGTGACTGGAAAAAAGAGATAATTAAGACGAGTGGGGGAAATGGCACCGACAAGAGGGCGGTGAAGGAGTGATAGGGGGGCGACTTGGGTTGAGATAGTGCTGCTTTTAGCGCAGAGATAATGACGAGGAGTCGAGGGTTAAGCGTGAGCGACGGCGGCCGGCAGCTCCGAGGGCAGAAAAGCGAACAACAAAACCCAAACAAAACAAAAAGCCAAAAGCGGAAAATGTGTGACCAAAAAAAAAAAAAAAATGTAATTAGGAAAACAAACAAAAACGTGTCAAGTGAGGCCACCCAACCAAAGGGCAACAGTGTCAATGTCAGAGGTCCTAATATAGCTGCCTGTGCCCTCCTCCCCAAACACACACCCAGATTAGTCAATAGGGCCTGTGTGAGGCTGTGGCACGCTGGCCGCTGCGTGCGTCACAGCTGTACTCCATATTTTCGGCATGACTGATTTCCCCGATCGCCTCCAGAGCCTCATCGATTCCCGAGTTAGCGGCCTGGGACAGCACTAACGCCGCTGAGATTCAAAAACGAGCGGCTCCAGCACGTCCCCCCCCCCCCGGTTCACAAGAGAGCGGCGGCACATAAAACACCTTTATTATGCAATAACGGAGACAGTCGGGACCGGTTGAAAAGATGTGAAATCGTTTGAACTTGATAAAGGGGTTCTGAGCATAAAAAACCCTGCAACCATTTTGGTGACGGTTGTGAGCGTTTGTGTGTGTTTGTAGGTGGTGAAGTTCAGCTCCAACTGCTGCATGAAGCTCTCAGCTCAAGTCAGGAGTTTTATCCCACATTTAGTTGTGTCTGATCAGAAGAGTTGATATTTCTATGTTTGCCATTAAGTTTCTGTCTAGTGGTGGACGTGAGCTTTATAACTGAACTCCATCTAGGGGGGGATTTCATTGTAGCCACTAGAGGGAGAAGCTGGCTCAGTTATGCTCAGACGCTCTCAGACCTCCTGCAGGCCCAGCTCAGGCTGGAAACCAGACAAAAGTGGCGGTTCGATGCGCTGTTATTGTTTTCAGCCACCTTCATTTTCCTAAATATACTTTGATCGTCCTTAAAAAAAAAAAATTTTTTATACTATAATATAATGTAATTTATCAAATGACAATGATTTCAGGGGAGGAACATAAAGTAAAGTTCACAATGTATTGCAAGAAATGCTCTCAAATGACTAGCATGTTGCTAAATATTTAGGTTTCCTCACACTGCCCATTTTGGCTTAAAAACTAGCAAATATGAATTGATGCCATTTACTGAAGATGTTCCAAAATTCTTGTGCAAAACAAAAATACGTGCAATTTGTGTGGGCTTTTCAGAATAAAAAGCTTCAGCTTTAAACGCCTCGCAAAATGTCTGTTGCCTATTTGTCTTTTAAAACCATCAAATCTGATTAAATAATGGTTTTAAAAGTTCACATTTTTAATCACTTTACACATAAAAGACACACTAATTAGCAGATTGGAGGTGTTGTGCATTACAATCGCACCTTTTAGTGAAAGTGTGAAATACATTTTATTGAAATCCAATCAGAAATGTAGCCTTTTTTTAAAAGGCTACATTTCTGATTGGATTCACACAGAATATTCACACAGAATATTTATCACAGATCTAATAATAATAATAAATGGTGCATAATGATAATGTTTTACTTTTGTGACTTGAAAAGTCGTTGACCCCTTGAAATAACCTTATAGAAAAGCCCATAAAGTTCAAACGAAGAGTTATTTGTTATTTGTTTATTAGTTTTGTACTTAGTTTGACTTGTAGTTTTACTTGTAGTTTTAGTTCAACCCCTGAAACTGGATGAAGTGTGACTGGATCACGGTACTGCACTGAACCAAAGTCCTTTAAAACATCTTCCATTACATATGCAGACAAGTAAGCATGCACACATTTATATTAAGCTCCATAGGGGCTCCTTGTTTGTCCGTTTTTTTTAGAGTAATTAGATAGTTTGTTGTCCCATAAACACGTCGTAGCTAACAGTGCAACCACCTGCTGTGTGTGTGTGTGTGTGTGTGTGTGTGTGTGTGTGTGTGTGTGTGTGTGTGTGTGTGTGTGTATTTGAATGTGCGCGTACGGATCTGTCATCCGCTCTATCCCCAAATCAGACGAGCCCCCCTGAACCCCGCCGTCATTCTAGCAGATGGCAGCCTAATGAATCATGAGGCGACACACTCGCCTTTACTATAGCACACGGCGGTGTAGCACGACGGTGACGTCACAGAGACGCCCAGAGTTAATTATAGGCCGCCAGCGGCCGCCACAGACTGTGCTGCTGCGTTCATACAGTTTTTGCAGGTGACATTTGTGTCACGAAGGCATCAGGTGGATTGTGTTTGCTTTTTGTTTTGTGTGTCACAGTCATTCATTCATTCATTCATTCATTCACCCTGCATGGGGCTTCATCGTGGACACAGGTTATCATTGGACCTGTTAAAGCAGTGAAATGATGCTTTTAAAAGCCTACACTGACTGGAACCCATTGTGTTGTGCCCGAGAGACATAGATGCACACGTTGAGTCAGATCAGTGAGGGGGAAAAAAAGCAGATTACATTATGTTAATTAACTGGAATGTAAAATGAAGACACACATTCAGGCAGAGGTGAGTTAAATGACTCTTCTTGCTGTTTGCTTAAGAGCAGTGAGGTTTGCATTTAAAGAAGTGAAACCATGACTTTACAGAGCTTCTCTAGCAATAGGTTTCATATCGCGTCTCAGGATTCTCCAGGCGTACAATAAAGCACCTATTGGCCACAAAAATAACACGACTCAGCGACTGGGAAAACCCCAAAATACACTGATTGGGCTGTTTTGACGATAATCCAATTTAAATGATCAGAATCATGTAGAAAATAGATATGAAGCACATAAAAGCATACAGATATTCAAAACTGCTGTGTTTTTCACATGATTTGGCCATACTGTTGATGTTATTGAAAAAAAAAACCTCTACATTGCAGTCTCTACATTCATGTTCTGTTACAGTATTTCTATGCATGACAGTCGCTGCTGTCGTACAGCAGCAGGTGAGCATGTGCAACCTCGTGAGCATAACAGCTGTTGCCGTTGAATTGTGCCGAGTCATCATAACAGGCCCCATGTATTGCCTTTGAATGTCTCCGAGAATAAATCTGTCTTCATCTCTGCTCGTTCACAGCGAATTCGATAAACAGCGCCGGAGTCAACCTCTGAAGTGCTTTCCGTGTCATTTACATTTGTTTTTAACCGTTAACGGAGGATTAAACAGGAAAACACACACACACACACACACACACACCTCCATATGACTTCAAAGTTCGTCGTCCAGCCATGCAGCCAGCGTCGTGACGTCACGAGGCCCCATCCGCAAATAACGGACTATTAAACCCACGGCCGAGAGGTCAGCCAGAATTTAGAATGCTCCGCAGTTTTATGAGTTTTCAGAGATTACCTCGGCACGTTGTTCCGGCAGTCGTCGTCTGAGCTTGTCCACCGCCGCGAGGCGATACGTGAAGACACTGTGCAGACACTAACATTCAGGGCCTGGCTTTTTTCAGAACGCCACTCTCCTCCACCACGGTGACGCAGATACATGGAGCGCTGTGAAAATCTTCTGGCCCGCTGCCCACTGTGTGTGTGTGCAGGCATGTTTTAAGCGTAGATTTTAAGGTTATATTCAGGGTAGGATGTGTGTGACATTAAACAAGGAGGTGTCAGCGTGAGCTTGCATGTGTTTTATCCATCTTTGCACAACGAGAGGACATCGATCTGATCGTAAAGGGATCCAAAGACCGAGACGTTTAATTGCAGCAGTTTCGCGGCAATCTGGAGCAGGGATGTCCTTAAACGGCTTGAAAACACTGGAAATCTGCTTTTCTAAGAGATTGTGTGTGCAAACTGTGTGCAAACACAAGTGGATACTAGGCTCTTTCAGAAAGTAACGCTCATTTAGCATGTTTGACACTGAATATTCAGTATTGGGTGGAACTCATGCATTTAATTTACCAACACACGATGCGGTCCACGACTTCTAAAGGCTTATTGTGCTGTTTATGATTGTGTCTGTGTTTAACAGGTTGGAAACTCGAGCTCAAATCAGCTCACTCCTTAGCAGAGATTGCTGCGATTGCAGTGAGACGTTTCTTATGCAGACCCCACACCAGTTTCATTTGTATAGATTGTCCCACAATTTTTACCGTTTTCCTTTTTTCTCTCTCTTATTAGTTGCTATCTTTTCTATTTACTTCAGTTCTGATTTTTTTTCCCACAAAAAGATGACTTTTTGACCACTCATATCACAGATTATGATTTTCAGCCAAATTTATTTCTTATCACACTTTGGTTTTTTTTGCATTTATTGGCACTCAACGTTCCAGCCATTATTTACTTGGTGATTACAATCTAACACAAACAAATCTCTAATTTAAATAGCGTTGTTTGATCCTGTATTTGGGAAGTGTAACCAAAGAGTTTTGCAGAAGGATGGCATTTGGGAACAATTTGAGAAACGCTCTCCCATCATAAAGACGGTGTCAAAAGCACAAACGGCTGTAAAAAAGTGTTAAAAAAAACTAAATGAACCGACTGCGGGGTGAAAGCATTTCATGAGAACATTTTGATCCACTGCCGGACGCTATCAGATGGCGTTGACCCCTGATCCCGATGGCGTTCCTGCAGAGTCAGTTCTGCTCAACACAGACATGCCGTTCTGTGCAGCAAGGCAGAGTGAAGAGGAACACCACTATGTCCCGGGGCAGCTACTGAAGTACACTAATAGAAATAATAAACATATAAATTCAAATATCATGACGAGATGTACTATTTACTAATCAATGCAGATTGGCAGATGAAGCTGTGAACTCTTTAACAGTCGGAGGAACAACCGGTGAAATGTTTACGCAACACTGTGTCCCACCTCTTAACTCATATTAGTCGTACTGTTGGACGAATAACCTGTTGCTGCTCCTCAATCGGTTTCCAGAAAGCCACAACATGCAGCTGCATTGTGCCTCGGTTCGGTTTGTGGTTACGATCAGCCCTTGTTGTGTGCCTCGGATTTCCTTAAATGGAAGTGTTCTTGACCATCGCAGACCCCGGACTGTTGTGGAACCGCAAAGGAGCAGAGGCAAGTCGCATGAGCACACGCCGCAGGTACCCGATCTTTTTTGTGTATGTAAATGCAGCTGCATCTCAAACCTGGTTCATATTAAAGAGACGTACCACCACTAATGTTTCTTTCCCAGTCTCACCTGTGGCGTCCCTCCGCCGACATTTCTGAATCGCCCTGCAATCAGTTGACGGTGTTGATTGATGCGCCGATTTAAATGAACCGTCACAGGGCGAAGCGTGGCTTGGCGTACACGTCCATTTATGGAAATGTGTTTTTAACAATCAACCAAAGTCCTGCAGGTCACATTACAGTGAAATGTTTCTCGAAATTGAGATAGTTTGAAATGTGTGTTTTATATTTAGAAAGCATTCTGTTAGCTGGTGATCCGACTGGAATTCATGCCACTGTGAGATGTTTTTAACTGCAGCTGAGCACTGAGCTTGATCATTCATTGAATTTCATTTTTTTTTTCTAAGCATCTAGTTGTGGCCACAGCTGTTTTCAGAATGACAGTTTCTTGTTTCAGTGTTTGTCTTAGAATTAACATCTTTATGAAGGACTAAAACAAATATGCAACGACAATATACGATGTGATCAGAGGTCGGGGGTGTGCACGACGACTTCCTTGTAAATATTGTGTGGAGAAAAAAAAGCAAAATAATGTGACTTTTTTTTGTCAATAGTAGCATGAAAATGGAATTAAAGCAAATTAAAGTTATGAAATAATCAATTGGACAAAACCATGAGCGGAACAGATTCCATGGTTACTTGGCTTTATACGCAACTAATTAATTAGTCAAAGAATCTAAATAGTGTGGAAATAGTGAAGCCGCTGAAGAATTACTACCTAACATAATCTACAGAATGCATCATGTATCTATTTATACTTCATCAGTGTTGTTATCAATAGTCGATTATAGCCAATGTGGCACCCGAGGAGAGATTTTATACCTCCATCAGTGATTTACATACATATCATTGTTTTTACCCTTGTCTTTAATTTACAAGATAACATGTCACCTAATATTCATGTTTAACAATTTACAAATTAATTCAAAAATATTTGAAATACAACATAATTATTGAGACCACAGTATTAAAATCCTGTAAATATGTGAATACATAGATAATAATAGTGAAAAATGACATGCAACATCAAACAGTTTATTCAATGACTATATATGAACGGACTTATCTGGTACTAATATTTGCAGTAATTGCTTTACATTTGACTCAATGTGCTTATGGTACTTGCTTATCTTGCCTAATGGGCCGGCGGGCTCAGCTCCGAAGGGTTTCACCACAGCACACACACATTATTTGTCGTCATCAAATCGTATAAAACTCCCCCCAAATTTTTTTCACAAAAAGCCACATTGTGTGTCCCTGTGAAAAATATCCTATACACGTGAGCCTCCCTTCTGATTTTGCTGATCCCTTGTCAAATATGTCCTGTTTAAGTTTTCTTCTGGCGCACACAGACGGCCCGTCGGCTAAGGTTTCATGTTTACTTTTCCACTTTTGTGCTCTTCAGAAACACTCTGCCCCCCGGCTACGGGCGACCTTGCATGCTCACGTCTTAAGCTGCTGCGTGAGCACATAATGTATACATATAAGTGTGTGTGTGTGTGTGTGTGTGTGTGTGTGTGTGTGTGTGTGTGTGTGTGTGTGTGTGTGTGTGTGTGTGTGTGTGTGTGTGTGTGTGTGTACACATGTTCTTGCTCCTCAGCAGGCTGCGTCTCAGGAGCGACTTACTGTAATACCTTGTCATACTCATCCTGTCATCAATCTCTTTACCGAACACAGACGACACCTCACTGCCACACACACACAAATACAGAATGCTCCATCTGGAATGGATCAGGGCGCTATCCCGCCATGTTATCTGGAGTGTGTATGTATGTGTAAGATGAGAGAGAGAGAGGGAGAGAGAGGGAGAGGGGGAGAGGGAGAGAAGGAAGGAGTTAAAAAGGTCCGAAACATTTGGGGAGGGCAGGAACCATGCTGGCTCTGAGCCCGCCCCCTTTCTCAGCTCTGACCTCACTCTGAAACTTGTTCCCCTCTGTATGTGATGCACACGCACACACTCAGTCACATGCCTACACACACACACACACACACACACACACACACACACACACACACACACACACACACACACACACACACACACACACACACACACACACACACACACACACACACACACACACACACACACACACACACACAGAGGAAGGGGCTACTGTGACAGACTGGAGCAGGAGAGCAAGTTTGCCCGGGGAAAGGAAAGGTCTCGCTCGCTGTGATTAAAGGTGTAGCAGCCAGAGGGGATTGGAGGAAGCTGAAACAGAAGACGAGCGTGAGGGAGAGAGAGAGCGAGAGAGAGAGAGAGAGAGAGAGAGAGAGAGAGAGAGAGAGCAGACAGAGTGAAAGGGAGAGAGAGGGGGGGGGGGGGGGGGGAGAAGGGCAAGAGTGTAGCGCCACATTTAGACCCAGAGCAAAGACAAGATGTACATGGGGGGACCGATTAATGGAGCTCTGCTGAGAGTGATGAACAGCTTCCTCTGCAGACGCACGGGCGGCCGATAGTGTGCAGCTCTGAGGGATCCAGGTGAACACGCTCCGGACCGATCATTCAGGAGAAGCCAGATTTTTTTTTTTTCTACCCCCCCTCCTCCACCGGCACACAGTGGCGTGGAGGCTGCGCTGTCCCAGTCGCCCTGGCTCTTCCCCGGAGCCGCCGGTCTTAAAGCTGGTGTCCAGGCCCGCCGGAGGTAATGAGAACCCCTGGGAAGCCGTGGAGAGCCGGACAGCCCGCCAG